>NC_064808.1:106435134-106529732 GCF_023721935.1 Panthera uncia
ATTTGATAAAATCCAAGATTAATTAATAATGTTTTTAAAAAACTCTTAGCAAGTGAAAAGTTGAAGGAACTACCTTTAATTAAGGGTATCTACAGAAACCTGCAGGAAAACATACTTAAATGGTGAAATATTGAACATTTCCCCTTTGAAAACAGAAACAAGATCAAGAAGGCTTATCACTGTCTCAGCTATTCAACATTGTACAGGAGTGCCTAGTCGAGGAACACACTAGGAGTTGTTTCTCAAAATGTATATAATTCTGTTCTCCAAGTGCAATGACCCACTTCCCCTGGGGGCCTCCCACCACTGACACTCTCAATGTCATGCTGCTTCTAGAACCCAAAGCATCCACCAGGCATCATGCTTCCTGGAACCTGACAGATGGAGCACCTGACTTTGGGAAACCAACTGACTGTGTAGCTGGAATTGGCCATCACGAATTGGATCCTATTGAACCAACAAGGTCAAAAAGTGGGACAGGCCCATGCAAATCCATGTTACTTTGGAAGGGGTGCATCTTAGATCAAGCAGGAACAACACCACTGGTCTATACCCCAATGGCACCCATCACTGTTTCTCCAGCTTATTCCTATGGCTATATGGGGCATCCCAAACAACCAGCTGAAGGAGGAACAAAAAATCCAAGACCAGTTTACAAGCACGTAGGCTTGATAGGTAAGTGCTAGACTCAGGGAGGGATTTGAAAGACAATGATGAGAAAAAACACCCTCCCGCTGGGTATAGCTTTTAGGGGTATATCTAGTCATCTACTTTATGTGGAAAGAAAAATGGCCTCAGGTTGGAATATACTAACTCAGGGGCAGTGGCAAATAGTTTGGCCTGCTGGTCAGGGACCTAAATGGAAAAAGACAAAAAGATGTGGAACAAGGGGGTCTGGGGTAGATGCCTCTGGAGGGACAAATATGTTTGAGAAGAAAATGTTATGGTTTCTCTATGACATGTTAATGCCTACCACAAAGCACTGACCATGGAAAAGGTGCTAAGTGGTTAAGTAGACAAAAGTTTCAGCCAGTTGACGTAATCCAGCCTCTATCATTGGCAGCACCAGTGATGGTCCAATGAACACAAGGAATAAAGTGGTCATGGCAGCAGAGACGGATATTACACATGGGCCCAAGAGCTTATCCAATCTTGTTTAGTTATTACTGCTGCTTAACATCCAACCTGAAAACCACACATACTAACATGGAGTCCTCAGTATGGTACCATTCCTCAAGGAGAAAAATGAACCAGTCTGTGGTCACTTGGTGGCCCATTCCCATGCTTGAAAAAGCTAGCGCTTCATTCTCAAAAGAGAAAAATGAATTTATTTTGGGTATAGGTTTGTCTTTTTCTACCCTCTGTGTATCAGCCAGTAGCACAGTCCTAAGGCTTATGGAATGTTTACCCACTGACATGGCATCCCAAATAACATTACAGCAGACCAGAGGGCCCACTTCACAGCAAAGGGAGGTCCAAGAGGGAGCCCGTAATCCTAGGATTCACTGGTTGTATCACCTACAGAACCACCCAGAAACTGTCAGCCATCGTTGTGACATCCTGCAGCAGTGTCATTCTGGAGGCAATATTCTGCAAGATGAGAACCATCTCCAACATGCAGTATAGGTACCAAGTCAAGGACCTTTCCATCATGCTGTGTCTTCAACAGAAAGAAATCGTGGGTTCAGAAATGAAGGGATACAACCAACAGCTGCCCAAGGTCTTGTTAGTTTTTATGACTGGCTATGTCTTGCAAAAACTGAAGTACAATTACAGCAGTAAAATTAAATTAGAGTAACAAGAACAGCCAAAAATTAATTTAGTTTTATTTAAAATTACAAAGAAATAACATTTTTGCCATTTTTGCTGACTACTGAGCCTGTCTGTTATACTATATTAGAAAAACTTGCTTCAATACCAAAGCAGAGCCAGCTAATTTATATTTGTCAGAGTCACTGGTGATTTTCCAAAGATAAAAACAGGCAAATAAATGATTTCTCAGCTAACTTTTTCTGAAAGTCCCATTTCCAAGGAAGCATCCTGTAACGCCACTCCAAAATGCTGAGTTCATTCATCTTGGAACCATGTGTATGAGTCTATTATATTTATTCAGTTCTTTCTCATATTTGTTCAAGAATTGATAGGAACGGTACCACATGTTAGCTAGCCAAGTCTAAAGTATAGAAACAGGAAGCTGATGATGTTGCGAGTATATACACATTTGTATATGTTTAATAGATATGTATGCATGCATACACATAGGTATATGCACCTCGTATTCCCACCCCTCCTCTCCTATCTAATCACCCCTCCACTGATGCCTGCTGGGCTCTCTCACACACTGACTGTGGCCTCCATTGTGCAGCAATATTGGTCTTTTTAGTTCTCTATCTTAACACATGCACTAAAATATCCGTACTCAATTAACATATTTTGTGATAACCACCATTTTTTTTTTCTTTTGGATGAATGTCAAACTATGTAACATAGAGGCAAACCCAGGTTATTGGCTCTGCCAATTTTCCTAGCCTAGAATGGATTTTTGCTCACCTTTAAAATGGGGCTGATACCCCCTACCTTTGGAGTAGACAGGGGTTATGGCTGATATACATAAAGGACTTGTGAGGATTAAATGAGATAATTATCGAAGTGCTTAGTACAGGATCAGTGTGAAGTAACTAATACTATTTCTCCATGCCCTTGTGAGAAGTGGGATCTCCTAATACTATCAGAAAGCCAGAAGTTCCAGAAACTTTATAATACTGAATTCCAAGATAATCATGAGCAGTATCCCACAAAATCCCTTACTGCATCAGTCTTTAAAAGTCTTCAACATAGTAATATTTTCAAATTTGAAAGAATAGTATAATAAATGCCTATTTATCCTCTGCCTATATTTAAGAATTATCATCGAAGCATGCCTGGGTGGCTAAGTCAGTTAAACATCCGACTTCAGCTCAGGTCATGATCTCATGGTTTGTGAGTTCAGGCCCCACGTCAGACTCTGTGCTGACAGCTCAGAGCCCGGGGCCTGCTTCAGTTTCTGTGTCTCCTTCTCTCTCTAACCCTCCCTCCCTCCCCCCCTCTCTCTCTCGAAACTAAATAATAACCTTCAAAAATTTTTTTTAAAAAAAATTTTAAAGCCACTAGGTTGCTCAGTCAGTTCAGCCTCCAAGTCTTGATTTCTGCTCAGGACATGATCTCACAGTTGTTGAGATTGAGCTCTGTGTCAGGCTCTGTGCCAACAGTGTGGAGCATGCATGGGATTCTCTCTCTCTCCCTCTCTCTCTGCCCCTTTCTTGCTCGCTCATGCTCGCTCTCTCTCTCTCTCCCTCTCTCTCAAAAATGACTTAAAAAACATGAAAAAGAATTCTCATTTGCCACATGTACTTAATCTTTTCTCTCTTGCTATGCATTTTCCTTGTTGAAACATTTGAAAATGACTTGCAAACAGCATGATCCCTCATAAACACTCAGCCTGGATTTCCTCAGGACATCTTCATACATAACTGCAGTAACATTGCCACACCAAGGAAAATTAACCACGCTTCCATGACAGTGTAATATCCATTCTCTCTTCAAACATTCCTTTTTTAATAGCAACAAAAAAAGTCCAGTTATAGTGGCAAAATGAAACAAAAATTACTAACAACAATGGCCACAAATTCAGTGAGATTAAAATAATTTAAATTACAATGACACACAAAATAAACTTTTTTGCTATTTTTGCTATAGAGCCTCTCTGTTACACTGTATTAGGTAAACTGAGGGATTTTTCTTTTCTTCAATACCCAAAGAGATCTATGTAAAGTGGATAAAGTTAATTTATCTTTAAAAAACAAAGGCGGGGGTGCCTGGGTAGCTCAGTTGGTTAAGCTTCTGACTTCAGCTCAGGTCATGATCTTGTAGTTTGTAGGTTCGAGCCCCATGTCAGACTCTGTGCTGACAGCTCAGAGCCTGGAGCCTGCTTCAGACATGTGTCTCCTTCTCTCTCTTCACCCCTCCTCCACTCATGCTTTGCCTTTCTCAAAAATAAGTAAATATTAAAAAAAATTAAAAACAAAGAAGATAACCAACTTCATTGTGTGCCTATAAATTATAAGTGCTCCTTAAGTAATGCAACAGCTCACATCAGGGCACAAAAGCCAACACTCACAGCTTGCTGTCTGCCAAAATGAAGCATTCTGCCTTCATAATTATAAACAATATTGTGACAAACTGCTCTGAGCGAATATTGGAATTTAAGTCAAGTCAGGAGTGAGGCACAAAACCGAGTCTTTCCTCCTCCATCTCAGAAGCACATTAACTTCCTGGATCCCATGCACTTTGGGGTCACATAGGGCTTCTCCTCAGAAAACCCAGGCCAAGTTTACAGGCTGTGCCCTAAAGGCTCCGTTAACCCTTACCTCCACGTTAGTGCAAATATGAAACCGGGCGCATCAGCAGACACCTGTTGTGATCATCTTGCAGAAGCCCATGGGGCAAGAAGGAGGGGATGTTGATCAGAGTGGTTTTGGTTTTCTCCCTCACCCGAGCACAGTTTTGACTTAATACACTTAAGCAAGATTCGGTGACTGAGATTCCCCAGCAGCACTGAGGCTTCTGTCCCTGCAGATCACAGCACTGCCCGAGGCACCTGGATTTCCTTTTGTTAACCAGACGGAGCAGAGAGCATGCCTCCCCACATCTAACCAGATTGAAGGGAACGGAAAACAGTGCTGCTCACTAAGTGCTAGTGTTTGGCCTCTGCTGGGGGAGGTGGGAGTTACTGTGGGACTTGTTTCCTTGTTACATATGTAACGGGAACGAATTTCAGGCCACAAACTCAGGTACAAGAAGTCTTTATTTCCCCCCTAGAACTCAAGTTCATAAATGCCTTGAGAGCCCTTTCTCTGGAAATGGCAGGAACATGGTCTCTGGTGGTTTGAAGGGTTTCTCTTATTTCCTTCCTCTCCCCATCCTGGGGAAAGAATTTTCCTGTCTGGAAGCCTGAAGGAGAAGAGAAGCTCAGTTCTCCAATTCTTGTGGTCTCTCTTTCAAATATTTTGTCTGCTGGAGTTTGGTGGACCCTCCCCAAGGTCATCAGGCTTTGGAGGCCAGAAATTGTCTTTTTTTCCCCCCTGTGATTTCATCCTATCAAATCCATGCCCAGAAATGTTAGGCATACAACAGGACACAGATGCTTCAACAAGGGCTAGAGCAAATGGGGGAAATGGTTCTGACTCTGCCACTCATCTCTATTCTCCTGTCATCACTGTGTCACTCAGGCTTTTAGACACGAGAACCCTGGCTAATTTAACCTAAAGCAATGTATCACATGAGGTAAGTAGCTCACAGGGTCTCCAGGGAGGCTGGGAGAAGCAGACCTGCACTGCAGAGATGTTAGGATTGGCACCCAAACTTTAACAACAGAATTGGTTTCTCCCATGAAGGTACCATCCCCACTGGGCAGACACCTGCCATTACGGCTCCTGGAGGGTGACGTGACTCCTCAGCCTCCTTCTCCTGCACCAGAATGGCTTCTTCAAATCCTAGCTCCTGAGTCAGAATCCAGGCTGGGTGCCCCTCTAGAGCATCATCCAGAAGCCGGCCTTACCGGAGGACCTGACAACAGGAATGTCCGGGAAAGGGTTTTCAGCTTCACTGGTGGGATCAGTGCTGCTTTCCACCATGACCCCAAAGATAGCTAAACCCCTGATGGTGTCTCTGACCCAGTTTATACCACCCTGATGTGCTCAGCACAACCTGTCCCCTGGACTCTGGCCATGTGCCTCACGTCTCTGGCAGACCAGGTGGATAACGGTTCACATTCTTCCTGTGAACACAAAGCAGGCAGTGAGAGACACTGTGTGCAGACCTCAGGCCATCATTGTCTCTGTACATCCCCCTTCTGAGCAGGACTGGGGCCAGGCACTGTCTCAAGAATGCCCAACAAGGAAGACGACTCAGGAGCTCTGAAATCTGAAATCCAGTCTCCACAGTGCCCTCTCCAGGGGATTCCCAGAGGGGCCACATCACACATCCCAGGACACAAGTTAATGTCTCAGGGGGAAGATTTTGATCAATAAACACCAGGAGGTGGGAAAAATTCAGCTGATAAACTGCCTGCTGCTCTTTTCCTGGAAAACTGCTAAGGATCTGTGACTCCAGGTATTTCTGGAAATGTCCTGTGGAACAGAGCCCCCAACAGTGTGCTCTGGAGAAGCCATGGCCAGCTTAATAACACATCTCCTGTATTTTTTGGCTTTTCCTCCTCTCCTGCCTCACCTCTCTGCTGCTCTTGTATCCTTGGGTTTCAATAAAGTGCTAGAGGTGAGCTGTGTCTCAGACTCTGCTTTCTACAGAATGAGCTAAGGTGCATGGCATGGGGGTGGGGTTCAAAATATCACCGCACCACATGCCCCATAGCTCTTAAAGCAAGGCCCATTTTACAGATGAGAAAGACGAGGGGTTAAATCATCTCTCAAAGCTGAAACTGCCAGTCAGTGGCAAAGTCAGGACTTAAAAATCAAGTCAAAAGGAGTGTGGCTCATGTTCTTTTCACAGCACTGGGTTCCCTGTCTATGCTCAACACCACACAGGCTGGTGAAAAAGGGGTGCGAAATACAGGAAGGGCTCTACATTAAAGCATCTTGAAGGGAAGTCTATGACACCAAAGTGGTTTTGTGCACATCCTGCTCACCAGGGCCTGCGATGGGTCTAAGTGCTTATCTGACCCACTTTCCCAAAGCTCTTTTGCAGGGTGGGAGGGCCATTGCATGGGTGTAGCTTTGAACAAATAGCACTAGTAGGGAGTTAATAGGACAAGATGCTGAGCAGCTCTTGGGGCAAGACTGAAGGAAAGGAAACACGATTAAGTATAGGGAAAGAGCCTTCAGAGAGAAAGCATCATAGAGAGATTTCCCATTTGGAGTGTGGAGTCAGACAGAGGCCCAAATCTTGGCTCTGCCACTAACCAACCGAAGGCAAACTTAATCTCTTTGCAACTCCATTTACTCAACTGCAAAGTGGGGCTACGTGTAGTCTCATTCAGCCCATTGCTAAGTACTTGGTAAATGTAGACAAAAGAAGGTGATGCTGTCATCGGAGGAAGAGCAGTAAAATGAATCCCTCATCCTTTGAGGACCCTAACCCTCTCTGAGAGACCCACACCCCATTCTGCCCCATAAGGCAGAGTCCAGAACATTTTCCTCCCTGGAACCCTTGCAGGATGAAGGCATGAGATGTGTGTTTCACCTGACATAAACATCTATATAGGACTTCAGTTTGTAAGCGAGTAGCCTAAGGAAAGAAAGAGGCTTTGAGGGGGACATCAACCTTCCGACACAAGTGACAGGCAACAGTGAAGATGTCCTGGTCTATCTACCATTTGCCACAGCGACGGGCTCCTGGCATCCAGGGAGCAGGGAGGAGGAGGGATGGTGGGCACGTTTGGTCACCATGCCAGTGCTGAAGCGTGGCTCTGAGTATTGATTTTGAAAGCTCAGCTTAGCTTCTAGCCCATTTCTCTGACCCTTCAGTGTATTCCATGCCCACCTAGCACTTTTGTAGAATGTGCTTCTTCCTTCCTAAAAGAGCCAGAGTGTATTGTTTATTTTCAACCAGCAATCCTTGTGGAGACAGTGGAGCTAACATCCATCACACCACATTAAGATATTCTCACATCATTAGCATTTTCATTTTACAGGTGAAGAACTGGGGCTTGGTAAGGTGCAATGACAGGAGGTGTGGCAAACCACCTTTTGTCTGGCATGATGAGGCATGATTATGGCACCATCAAATGCCAAATGTTATACTTAATCAACAATTTCGTGGAGAAACCACCATTGCTGTGTGGACTCTTTGTAAGCATCACTTACTAGCAAAGAATTGAGAGGAATGACGGGGGATAAAAAACATCTTTCAGTGTGTCTGAAACCTATAGAAAATAGCTAAGTACATTTTTCGAGAAAATTCATGCCTTGATGAATTTGCCTCTAGGTGGCAAATTCACAAATCAACAAGCAGAGCACAGTGCCCCGAGCTGGAAAACAACTGAAATTCTAATAATGAACCACATAGCTGTTCTATTGTCTCCCCCTTCGCTGCCCTTCATGCTAGCAGAATTATCTGCATGCAGGCATGCCCATCTTTATTACATTTTGAGATCCTTCAGGGCAAGATTGAGCTTTTACTTGTTTTCCAACTTTCTATTAAGGTATCTGTTATGGGAAGTTTCAAACATTTGCAAACAAGTAGAGAAAAAAATACAATGAAGCCCTACTCACCCATCACCCTTCTCAAACCATCATCAACTCAAGGCCAATTTTGCTTCTTCTGTTTTCCTACATACTTTCCCCTCCTCTGGATTATTTTGGAACAATTCCTGGCAGCCAGTATCATTTCCCTCCACAAATGTTTGAACATGTATCTTTAAAAGATAATCATCTTTATAAACTATAATCACAATGCCATTATCCCTGCTGGTAATTATATAATTCATTAATTTTATGAGACGTTCAGTTAGTACTCACATTTCTTTGTCTCCAAAATATTTTTTCCTGCATGTTCACTTCAATTGGGATTGTCAAAAGGCCCATAAACTCCAGTTGGTAGATACGCTTCTTTTTTAATCCACAGTTTCTTTTCCTTCCTATTTTTTTTCCTTCTCTTTAGATGTTGAAGAAACTGGCTTATCTGTGTTGTGGAGTTTCCCACAGCCAGGCCTTGGCTGACTATATGACCATATTGTCATATAAAACATCCCTTGACCCCTTGTATTTACTATAAATTAGGTCTAGAAGCTTAGTTGATACAGGTTAGAATTTCTGGCAATACGACTTGAAAGGCAGTAATACCTACTACCTCTCTCATGAGACGTGATTTTCTGGTCCTCTCTGATATTAGCAGTAATTGATGATCACTGCTTAGAATCCTTATTTCATTAGACAATTGTGTTTTTCTGCTAGGACAGCCATAACAAAATAGCATGGACTGAGTGGCTTCAACCACAGAAATTTATTTTCTCAAAGTTCTGGGAGGCAGGAAGTCGAAGAGCAAAGTTTCAGCCAGTTTGGTTCCTGGTTAGAGCTCTCTCAGTGGCTTACAGAAGGCTACCTTCTCACTGTGTTCTCACATAGCAGAGAGAGTTCTAGGGTCTCTTTCTCTCTTTGAAAGGCCACCAGATCTATGACATTATGCCTCTACCTTATGACCTCATTTAACCTTAATTACCTCCTTATAGGTCCTATCACCAAATAGAGCCACTCTGGGAGTTAGGGCTTCTTCACTGGGGGAGACATAATTGAGTTCATAGAAACATGTAAAATGTGACCTTCTGATCCTATCGTTTATGCTGCATTGATTAGCCTGAATCCCCCTCTAAGGAGAAAACTCCTCTCGCTGACTATTTGGACACCCTCAGGAATAGTTTATAACAGGAAAGATGAGGATTCTTTCCCTATATTACTGGTTTTCAAAAAATGAGTTTGTGTGTTAGTTGTCTTTGTTTTCCAGTGCTTTTAAGATGTCTGACATACAGCAGGGGCTTAGTAAATGTTTATTGAATTGAGCTGAGCTACTTTCATGTTGCTTATCTGGACAATACTAAATTCTTTTAAGTCCCACTTTTCTTGAGAGCAACACTTTCCCTCCCAATTTTCCTGACAGTCCTCAGATTCAGATATTATTATGGTTAGTCTTTGGATAAGATCTACTTCTGCGCCTTTTAGATCAAACATGTCAGTACATGAGGGTACATGATGAAGCTCTCTGAGGTCTCAATCAGAATGTGGACAACAGATCTCAAGAAATCCCTGTAAAACACAGCCCTGCAACCCACCTACATAAGTTGATCAGCCCTTCACCTGGGCTAGACACAGCTCGACATTCAGATTTTCATTTTAGAATGTATTATTTGCCAACTGCACATCATAGAGACTGGAGCCAACTTGTCTGTATGTCAGGCTGGGACTCAGCATGGAGGAGCCAGTGAGAACGCAAGCAAATCAAGGACCATGTTTACAATGGCTCTACCTTCAGTGAAATAAACCAAGTAAGTAAAGTAACCCAGTAAAGAGGCTGTTCCCCAGTGAACACAACCAGGAGGCTGGAAAAGAGGATACCACCAGATCCTAGCTCTGGGAGTCCAAATGTTCCTTCTCGACTCCCCCGATGTAAACCCAGCCACAGGCACACAAACATACACACACATGCTCAAATGTATACATCTTCCACATAGTTTAACTGAGGCCGCATAAGGATTTCCTTTCTTTGTTAAAATTGGCACAGTCAGATATCGGACGCAGACCTGTCTGGCTCCAGAGACAAGCTCTACTGCTACAATGGACTGCACCACCATTCTCTTGTTAATCTCGGCTTCTGCAAGCTACCTCAAATCCCTCCACACAATGGGTGGGACAACAAAAAAAAATATATATATATACACATAAAATTCATTTATTTATTCAATATATACTGTAGATATATACTTGAATCTATATACGTGTCTATGTGTACGTGTGTATATATACATATACATCTATATACATATATAAATTTTTCTAATCTTCTTTGCCACTGGAGCCCATGATTAGCACATTGTAGATGTGCAATAAATATGTATTAAATTAATGAATCCACTTATACAAACAGACCCAAATGAATGCAAGAGCAAATGTGTGTGGGGATAGAAGAATAAAACCGTGTTACTCAATTTGCCTTCAGAATTACTCACCTGAGGTCTATGTGTTGCAACAATTCTGTTCCTTCCATAAATATTCTGAACAATATGTGGTGAATGAGTGCATGGCTAAAGTGTTGCTAAATGACTCACTGTGGCTACTATATTCCATGGATATACAAGTATTCAAACAATTCCCATAATGCAAACTCAAACAGGAAGCTAGAAGCAGAGCATGCATTACAGAAAGCATGGTGTCCCACTGAAGAATGGTACCAAACAGTCCTGGCACCTGATCAAATTATGGGTCCTCATGCTGTTTTTTTTTTTTTTTTTTCTATTATGAAAGGAAATGCAACATTGGCTTTTTTTTGTTCTAAAAGTCAATGAGACTTGAGTAACAAGATCTGAATATCTATACAGGGCCATTTGGTTGGTTTGCTTTGGTTTCATTTTATTTGTTTTAAGAATATGTGTTTTGAAGAGGTTTTATTTTCCATTCAAAAGCAAAGAGAAGAAGGGAATTTAGAGAGTATGCATCTGCCATGAATTGGCCACAATACCAACTAGTTCCTTCCAAACCAACTCTGTCAACATAT
Source organism: Panthera uncia (assembly GCF_023721935.1). NCBI lineage: Eukaryota > Metazoa > Chordata > Mammalia > Carnivora > Felidae > Panthera > Panthera uncia. The sequence continues at coordinate 106,446,394 of NC_064808.1, forward strand.
ATTATTATAATGCAAAGTAAGGAAATAGAAACTCAGAGGTGAAGTGGTTTTCTCAAGGTTGAAAAGCAACTTAAGTGGCAAAGCCAAAGCCTGAATCCAGGCCTGTGGGCTTCAAAGCCCAAGGTCTTTCTTTTCCTTTTTTTCTTTTCTTTTTAATTTTTGAGAGAGACAGAATGCAAGTGGGGGAGGGGCAGAGAAAGAGAGAGACATAGAACCTGAAGCAGCTCCAGGCTCTGAGCTGTCAGCACAGAGCCCAACTCAGGGCTGGAATTCACACACCACAAGATCATGACCTGAGCTGAAGGTGGACACTCAACCAACTGAGCCACCCAGGCGCCCCTCAAAGCTCAGGGTCTTTCTAAACATAGCTCAAGACCCCATCAGGCACAACCACGCTTTATTCCCCATTTGAGGAGCTCATCAATGTGCTCAGCATGAGCAGTGAGTATATCATAAACACTCTGATAGACTTTAGATAGTTTGCAGAGGCTGATTAAAATAGGTATGCAGTTTTGCTCTTCCTGGGAGTGTCCTTCCTAATAACACGTGGGGGAGGGGATATGAAAACACGAACAGAAATAATATAATACAATGCAAAACTTAGAGGTGAAGAAATACAATAGAATGATAGAAGTTTACAAGGAAAACATATATGTTCAAAGATCACTGTGTGTCCTTTTAAGGTCCAGAGATTTATACACATGTATTAAGGACTTTTTCTGATCACCTTAAATAGGTAAGAACATTTACCAAGCCAATCAAATGTGAATGAGTAGTAATGCTTTAGCAAAAATCACCATGCCAGCCAGCTACTGACAGAACAAATGGTTTTGCTACCAGTGAAATCCCTATAGAAATAAAGCCATTTGAACTGAATGGGTTTTGTACAATTTATTTCCAAAAATATCTCAACATAATGTAATTATCCTCAGAATTATTCTTCCCCAGTGATGGCACTGTTTAATCATAGGGCACAGCTACTCAAGCTGAAGTGGGCTTTGTTGGTGTTCAAAAATCATTTGGCAGATAGTCAGGCTTTACCCTATCTTAACTTTCTGTCAGTGAATATGGGAATGTAGGTGTCTCTATTTTCAAAACACTCAGCTCTATGAAGTCAAAAGAAATTTTTATCTTTCTTTTACCTCTAGACTACCTAGAGAATGTTCACTCGTTCATGCAATAAATTGTATTTAGGGGGTTTATTTATGTCACTTCTGGCTCTTGCCAAAACCCACCAGAGTAAGTGCAACAAATTCCATTTGCCCAAAGTCACTGAGTGGCAGGGTCAAGACTTCACTCACATCTGTCTGAATATCAAACTATCACACTACCTACCCTGCCTGCAACAATCTACCTATTATCAAAAGACTGCGTATGAAATTTTTTCAACTAAAAACAAGAAACTAAAATCACTCCACATAAGTGAAAACACTAAAAAAGGAAAGATTATGGAAATGAGGACCCAAAAGAAATTGTAAAGACATTTTAAATTTATAATCTCTCTTTTCTAACAGCTCTTCTTCTGTTTTTTTGTGTTTGTTTGTTTGTTTGTTTGTTTGTTTGTTTTTGGAAATATCCAGATTATAATTAGAGTGGATAGAACCTTAGGCGGGTTTTAGGATCCCTACAGCCTGACAGTAATCTAGTGTAACCGATAATCTAGACTAACAGTATGGATGGAGCACCTAGGTGGCTCAGTCGGTTAAGCCTCCGACTTTAGCTCAGGTCATGATCTCATAGTTGGTGAGTTTGAGCCTCACATCAGGCTCTGTGCTGACAGCTTAGAGCCTGGAGCCTGCTTCAGATTCTGTGTCTCCCTTTCTCTCTCTCTCTCTCTCTCTCTCTCTGCTCCTCCCCCACTCATGCTCTGTCTCTCTCTCCCCTTCAAAAATAAATAAAAACATTAGAGTAACAGTATGGAATACACTAAAGATAGTATTATTCTTTAATCAAACACAGAAAAGAAGCTTTGTAGCAAGGTGCAAAAAAAATATTTTTGTCCTCAATGATGATTAAAATCTTCACATCATTTTAATCTCCCACCAATATTCAAGAAAGACAAAACACTTTGTCCCTTTATACCTACTATGCAAAAACCTGGTGTTGCCTGCCATTTTGCAAAAGTACCAGGGAACCAGTTACAAGGGAGAGGGGTGTTACAGACCATCTTATGAATAACAACTGATTTTACCTCCAAAGCAAGTACCAGCTGATTGATAGCAGCTGCCCAGAATACTGTTCTCAAGGGAAGTACAGGATTTACTGCAGTTCAGGACACAATTAACAATTATGTATAAGAGTGACTGCTGCCTTGCAGTATCTAGTGGGTTGAGTGGTATCTCCATAAAAGATCTGCCCACATCCTATTCCTAAGAACCTGCAAATATTACCTTATATGGTAAAAGGATGAAATTATCTTACATGTCAAAAGACATGACCCAGTTAAGGATTTTGAGAAGGGTCCTTTATCCTAGATTATCTAGGTGGGCCCTAAACCCAACGACAGGTGTCCTTCTAATAGTGAGGAAAGGAAATTTGACAGAAGAGAACGACACAATGTAACCACAGAGGCAGAGATTGGAGTCACAGGTCAAGGAATGCCAACAGCTAGCAGAAGCTGGGAGAGGCCAAGATGGGAGAGGATCCCATGGAGCCTCTGGAGGACCACAGCTCTATAGTTACCGTGATTTCAGACTTCTAGTGTACCTAAGTGTGAGAAAAAACAGGGTTTTAATCCATGTGGTTTGCAGTCATTTGTTACAGCAGCCATGGATAACTAACAAACCATGTGTCTACCATCTCCATAACTCAAGCTCTGTCATGTTAAAGATAGAAGAAGTGTGCTGAGAGAAAGAACAGAGTTTACTCAGAGGAGAGATTGCAGGCAGGATGCAACAACAGAAATTGGTAACTGGGACAAATCTCAGTACAGAAATCAAGAAACTAAGTGATGCCAACCCAACAGCCTAGAATCACTGAGAGAGAAAGCATGGCAAAGTGATTATATGCATGGGCTCTAGATGCACACACTTAGGTCCAATGCATACCTACTAGAGTCTTCACCTTGTAGAAAATGCTCAAACTCTCTGACTTTTCAGTTTCCTCATCTCCAAAATAAGTTAAATATCTATTTCATGGGGTTAGTGTGAGGGTTAATGGAGATAATTCATGGAAAGGAAAGGCATACTGCAGGGGATATTTTTGGTTCTGTTCCAGACCACTGCAATAAAGCTGCTATCACAATAAAGGAAAATAAAACATTCTTGGTTTCCCAGTGTATATAAAAGTTATGTTTATACTATACTGTCATCTAAGAGATGTGCAATAGTCTATTAAGTGTATAAAAACAATATACATACCTTAATATAAAATAGTTTATTGCCAAAAAATATTAACCATCATCTGAGCTGTCAGTAAGTCATGATCTTTTTGCGGTAGAGGTCCTGCCTCAGTACTGATGGCTGATAATTGGTCAGGGTGGTGGGTTCTGAAGGTTGGGGTGTGTGTAGAAAGTTCACATACACCAATGACTCTTGCTCTCTGTCTCAAAATAAATAAATAATCATTAAAAAGAACATATAAATAAATAAATGCTCATCTTTCTCAGACTGAAGCTTCTTATATTGAGAGTTCCGCAATGAGAAACAATCATATATACAAACCCCCTTATTGTCCCAACTTCCTGATGCACTGAGGGCAACTAACTGGGTGTAGAAAACCAGCAAAGGAGGGGGGAAATGGAGAGAGACGTGAACTAAGAAATAGGCTCTTAACTATAGAAAACAAACTGATGGTTACTGGAATGAAGGTGGGTGGGGCATGGGGTAAACAGGTGAAGGGGATTAAGGGGGGCCACTTGCCATGATGGGCACCTGGTGGTATATGGAAGTGTTGAGTCACGATATTGTACACCTGAAACTGATATTGGACTGCGTATTAACTAACTGGAATTTAAAAGAAAAATTTTTTAAATGGCAAAAATAAAAAAAAAAAAAAACTGAAAAAAAAAAAAAAAAAAAAACAAGAAGCTAGAGACAAAGACCCTACCTGTTAAAGATGCCACATCTCTCAAATAGCAGACAGAGGGATGTGTGCCCTCTCTCTGCATTTCTTCTTGACACTGGAGGTCTGGGCCAATGCCTTCCTGAAGACCAAACTGAGATCTTCATTTCGTGTCTCCTGGACACACGCACAAATACTTCCAGAGACGCCCAAGTTTCTGGGTTTAAGTGTGATCGTCCACTTTGAAAACGAGTTGATTTCAGTTAAACAAAGAGGACACGATGGAGTTTTCTTTCCTCCCCTTCTTCTACTCTTGTCTTGGTCTATCTCTATGAGAGCATCTTGGGAAGAGGGAGAGAAGAGGTATGGGAGCCACGAGACATCTGGTCAGATCATCTTCCAGAGCCTGTGGAAGGAAGCTGAGACTGGCCTGGGGATCCTGGGGATCCCTGCAGCAAGGGCTCTCCAGGCTTCTTGCCACCAGAGACAAGCGTGTCAGGGGAATGAGTTCCAGCCCATTCCTGCCCAGTGTCAGATCCTCTCAACTGCAAATCTGACCGGGACACTCCCTACTGACCGGACCAAAACTCCCTCAGGCTGGCACCACAAACCGAGACTTTTCCTCCCCACTCTTTTCTTCTCTCTCTCTCTCTTTTCATGGGTTTTAGATTTGGGCCATGACCCAAAGGCTGTCTCTGCTTACTCTTCCTCCTTGATCCTTCACAGGACCTTCCCTGGTAAATCTCCTGCACACATAGCCCCGTCTAGTCATCTGCTTCTCTGAAGGATGTGAATAAGAAGTGACTTTGCTAGCATCAACCCTCATCAGTATTGTGTTCTAACGATGGTCAGTTGTGTTTTCCTTGAAGGACAGCAGAGGACAAGAGCCTCATACCTCACACAGTGCTTATGGATGTGATGGGGCCTCTTCAAGGCACTGGAAAGCTGAGAAGGAGTCAGAGGGAAAGTAAAGGGGAACAGGGATCTATGAAAGAGGAGAAAGGGGGACCCAGAGAAAGGGGGTCCATGGAAAGGAGATTAGGCAGGAACTCACAAAGCCATGTTGCTGTGACAAAGGCAGGTCCTGAGTGCAGGACATGTAGGTAGAAACACAGTCTTAGGGAATAGGAAGCAATGTTTCCATTGACATAAACATTCATCAGGCCATTACAAAGTGATGCTTTCTATCATAAAGTGGTTCTAAAAGACACAGAAAAGGAAACCAGTAAAAGCACAAAGGAGCACAGATGGTTTCATTTTTTAAAGAGAATGATAGGTAATTCCTCATTGATTCTCGAGCAAGCAGCAGGATGCAGACAGTTTGAAAAAGAGAGATTAAGAGCATAGTTCAGAAGCAAGCAGAGCTGGGTAATATGGCTGGTTTTGCCACTCCTTGGGTTAGTTATTCAACTTCTCTGGTTATCAGTGTCCTCGTCTGATAATAGGGATGACAGCAGGACACCGTGAGTAGTCAATGCATGACAAGCGCCAAGAACATAGCATAGACAGCTAACACTCACGGAACACAAACTGTTCACCAGGGCTTATGAGAAAGGCTTTATAGGGAATACTTAAGTTAATCAAAATGGATTATTACCCTGAGGTATACGGTGTCAAAAAGGAGTGAGTGACGTCAGTTACTGAACTAAATCTAGAGATTTTTAAAACCTATAAATATCAATGCATGAGATAGACAATGTCATTGTTTAAAGAAATTTTGATCTTATTATTCTAAATGCTACCCTGTTTAAGAAGTCTTCCCAGGGGAACCTGGGTGAGTCAGTCAGTCAAGTGTATGACTCTGAGATTTCAGCTCAGGTCATGATCTCATGGTTCATGAGTTCAAGCCCCACATTGGGCTCTGTGCTGGCGGTGCAGAGCCTACTTGGAATTCTCTCTCTCCTCCTCCTCTACCTGCTCCTCTCTTGCTCACACTTTCTCTGTCTCTCTGAAAATAAATAAACAAACAAATAATTGTTAAATAAATAAAAAAAGTCTTCCCAGGTCAGATGTTTCCAGAACACAAATACCTTGTAACTTGTATTGCAACAGCCAACCTTATAGAACCTGACACTAGAAGACATTCATAAATAATAAAATTACTACAAGTTTGAAGACGGTAACTTAAAGTCTGCACTTCTTCTTTTTCTTCCTTGGAAATCATTCAAAAACAATGATGAAAACAAGAAACAAAATCACTCATCCATTTTTTGTGGAAACGGGGAAAAGCAAAAACCCCAAAACTCAAAATGGGTACAAAATCTGTCAAAAACAGTGAAGATCAAGCAGAAGTGTGAGTGGGAAGAAGTTGAGAGAGAGAAAGCCAAATGGGACAGAAAGAACATGGAAAACAAGCTTGGAAAAAGAAAGAGAGGGGAGGGGAGGGAGGAGAGGGAAGGGAAGAGGAGGGGAGGGGAGGGAGGAGAGGGAAGGGGAGGGTTGGGGAGGGGAAGGAGGAGAGGAAAAGGGAGGGGAGGGGAGTGGAGGGAAGGGAAGGGAAGGGAGAATGCCCTAAGGTATGAAATGCTCCTGGGATGACAAACTTCTTACTTGTGATGAAACGCTCCTGTCACAGGAGAATCATACACAAGTCAGTGGTAGACACCCATCTGTTTCAGGGACAGAGTGGGGGAAAAGGCTTTTCACTGATTATACAGCTATATCTATACCTATATCTATATCTATAGATATATAAATATATATCTATCTCACAGATAGTCAGATCCTATATCAATTGACTGGAAAGAAGTACAAACTCACATGCACAAAATCATCAACAATTATCTCAACTAACCTGAAACTGAGTTCTGGGCCTCCTGAGGATGAGTTTTAGGCAAATATATGAAAACGTTCAGGTATTTCAAAAATTGATAATCAAAAAGAACCGATCCAGGATCTATCTATTCAAACCCACCACAAGAAAATAAGTTAGAAAAAGAGAGAGAGAGAGAAAGAGAGAGAGAGAGAGAGAGAGAGAGAGAGAGAGAGGGAGAAGGCCAGATAAAGAAAGAACAAAATGGGGCACCTGGGTGGCGCAGTCGGTTAAGCGTCCGACTTCAGCCAGGTCACGATCTCACGGTCCGTGAGTTCGAGCCCCGCGTCAGGCTCTGGGCTGATGGCTCGGAGCCTGGAGCCTGTTTCCGATTCTGTGTCTCCCTCTCTCTCTGTCCCTCCCCCGTTCATGCTCTGTCTCTCTCTGTCCCAAAAATAAAATAAACGTTGAAAAAAAAAAATTTAAAAAAAATAAAAAATAAAAAAATAAAAAAAAGAAAGAACAAAATGCAGGGGGGAAAAAAGTCATCACGGAGCAGTTGAAAATTTAACCATACTTACACAAGCCTTTTTAAAATTAACAAACTATTACCATTTATAAAGAAAAAGTAAGGTCAAGATTCAAGAGCTAAGATGGAAAGGAGGGAAAACCGAAGGAAAGCAGAGAGAAAAGAAGCAACAGGTGATAAAGCATGAACTGACAAAGCTCAGGAAAATAAAAATAGAAGAAAAAGCTAAGCCATCACAGAAATGAAGACAGAACTGGGAGAGACAGAATGAAGTATATCAATAATTAAAGCAAAGGAGAAGAAAAATAGTATAGAAAAAATAAAAGCATGCAAAATAGAACATAAATGTAACAAAGTTTTGAAAAAAAAATAGGTTCACTTCCACCTAGAATGTAATGGTTGCAAAAGACCATCATTCCTCTGGGGGGAAAAATGAGAAAATAGCAGATAAACGGGAGAAAATATACTTTTCTTTCAAGTTACTGAAGATCTGTGGAAACAAAGAAGTCTAGGTAAATTCAATCACGAAAAGGAGCCAGCCTTCTGCAGGCGAGCAGAGATAAGTGCCACCATCACCTCTGTGGAGGTATTTGCTGGGGCTGGGAGCACGCAGAAGTCCAGAAGGCGGCAGACCCGTGCAGACATGAGCAGAAACCACCCTATCTTTCAATAGCTATATGCTGTCTGGTGCAGTAGGACCAGAATCCCAACGAGCCCAAATCCAGGGCTGGGCTTTCCTGTTCACCAGTTTCCTTCCACCAGACCTTGGTGAGTAAATAGTGGTACGGGGACTTGTCTGGAAGACACAGAAGGATCTGACAGACTTGCACTGCTCAGATTGAAAAGAAATATGAAGGAATAATGGGGTAGAATTTCCCCAAAAAGATAAAGATGTTAACCACACAGTCAAGCTTAGCAAATCCTAAGCAGAATAAATGAAGGGATCCAGTCGTAGGTACCTCAGAGTGAGCATTAAAAGAAAAAAGGGAAATCTTATACACAACCAGGGAAAAAAAGCCACATAAAAATCAGGGTTAGGGGCACCTGGGTGGCTCAGTTGGTTAAGCGTCTGACTTCAGCTCAGGTCATGATCTCACGGTTCATGAGTTCGAGCCCCACATCAGGATCTGTGCTGAGAGCCCAGAGCCTGGACCTGCTTTGGATTCTGTGTCTCCCCCTCTCTCTACCCCTTGCCTACTCACGCTCTGTCTCACTCTCTCTGTCCCAAAAGTGGGTAAACATTTTTTAAAAAATTAAATCAGGGTTAAAAAACAAAAATGAATTACAGCTGACTTCTCATCGAAATAATAGAAGCAATGGCAGAAGGAAGGTAGCTTTAAAATGCTGAAATGAGAAAACTATCAATATTAAGTTGTAGTGAATGTATCCTTCAAATATAGGCAAAGATAAAGACATTTTTAGATGAACAGATGTTAAGTGAACTTGTCCTCATCAGATTCATACTACAAAAACACTAAAGGAAGTTCTTTGTGTTGAAGAGAAATGATCCCAGATAGAAGTCCAAACCTACAGGAAGAAACTAAGGACATTACAAGGAATAAATATATGAGTAAATATAAAAGACTTACTTACATATTTACAAAAATAATGTTGATCATTTGAAGCAAAAATGGCATTTAAGTAAAGAAAGGAAAGATGGATTGTTTGATAAGCAGTTTGGGAACAGATGGTTAGTAACCTGGAAAAAAATTAAGTTGGCTTTGTTTTTCATACCTTAGATTAACATATGTTTCAAATGGATGAAACATTATAATGAAACTGTAGAGAACTGGAATAATCTCTGGAGAAAACATTTGTTAATCTGAATATGGGGAAGAACTTTGTAATAGGACTTTAATGCCAGCAGCATAAAGTTTTAAAGTTTAATTCATTCACTCCCAAAATTCAAATTTTTATGCTTGGTAAAAGCATAAAGTCAAAAGTCATCCAAGAAATAGAGGGAAACTTCTTTTGTAAATCGTATCACAGACCAAGAGGTAACCATGGTAAGAAATAAATAAATAAAAGGTATGCTAGAAATCAATAAGACTAAAACTCTAGTAGAGAAATAGGCAGAGTCCATGAAAGGCCATGAAAGGCCATTCACAGAGAAACACATGACAAGGTGCCCTACTTTAGATATGCTAAGAAGAATGCAAATTAAAAGTACACTGTAAGATCATTTTACACCAAAAGTGGTCACTGTATATTCATCTCAAAGACCCATGCCCTTTTTGGTAAGACTGTGTCAACAATGACTTTCACCCTTCCTTACAGAGGACACAGCCCTTCTAGATGGCACATTGGTCAGTGTTCATAAAAGTTACAAATAAATGTATTCTGCAATCCAGCAATTCCATTTCTACAAAATTTGACCTATAGAAACAATCAAGCAAGTACAGATTTAATCAATGAAATATTGTTTGTAAAAGTAAAATGAATAGAGTCAACTCAAATGCCTGTCACTGAGGGAACAGATACATTAATCATAGTACATTCCTGTAAAAGGAAACTACAGCTGTAAAAGTGAGAAAGCAGGGTGCCTGGGTGGCTCAGTACATTGAGCCTCCAACTCTTGATTTCAGTTCAGATCATGATCTCATGGTTCATGGGATTGAGCCCCATGTCAGTCTCTGCACTTAGAGTGCAGCCTGCTTAGAATTCTCTCTCTCTCTCTCTCTCCCCTTACCCCACTCATGATCGCTTGCTCTCACTCTCTTTCTCTCTAAAATAAAAAAAAAAGGAGGAAGCAGTTTATGCACTGAAACAGAAAGTCTTGAACTTTATAAGCTAGGTTGCTAAGCAGAAAAAATTTAAAATGCAAAACAGTGTGCATTACAGAACAACTTTAAGAAAAAGAAAGGAAAGAAAAATATTTTTACTTGAATATGCATAAAAATCTGGAAGTATTCACCAGACTGATAACATCGAAAGTCCTCACAAGGGGTGGAGAGTACAGAGCATAGAAGGGAAGATTGAATGAGAAGAGACACTTCTTATTTCATATCCTTTCATACTTTTTGATTTTTTAAGCAAAACTATTCAAACCCTATTCAAACCCTATATAAACACAATACAAGTTTAAAAAATATACTATCTTGATCATGTTGAATTTGGTTGTTAAGAGTAAGAAAAGAAAGGACTGTTGAAAAGAAAGAGGGAATCTTTCCAGTCCCTTTACTTTCCCTTTTGTGGAAAATAAATCCAAGCCTTGTGGAAACTAGAAAATACACATCTCAGTTGTACACAACCTTTCAGCTCTAGATTCTTAGCCTGTCTCACAGACTCCGTCTACACCTCAAGTACATGTATGCCCAGGAGACAAACTCTAACCGATCTGGCAAACATCACGCCTGGACACGGATGGTTGGCATCACAAAACCACCAGTGCAATGAGTAGGGCTCATTATCCCCCAAAAAGGAACAAACAGTGGGTGTCTGGAAACAAAAAAGACAGAAATAACTTAAGCTGGCAGTGGGAGAATTTAGTATAGACCCTAACGTTATTTCCCCGTCTCCACTGTGGGCAAAGATCATAAGATACAATTAGAAGATACCAGATAACTAAACCATAAGTTTTACGTCTCCGTGTATCAGTTATCTATTGCTATAACATTACCACACACTTAGCATCTTCAACTAGCACACATTTGTCATCTCAGAGTTTGTGAGTTGGAAGTCCAGGCATTGCTTTGTTGAATTCTCTGCAAAAAAATGTTGGCCAGGACGGGTTCTCATCTGAGGTTCTCCTGGGGAAAGGTCCACTTCCAAGCTTGGATGGTAATTAGCAATATTCTGTTCCTTGCAGACTGCCAAACTGAAGGTCTCGGTGTCTTGCTGGCCAGAGATCACCCTCAGTTCTTTGCCACATGAAGTCTGCAAGATGGAAGCTTGCTCTTCAAGGCCAACAAGGAGGAAAACATCTCCTCAGAGACTGGAAGTTATATTATCTAATGTAATCCCATATACAATCCCATACATCCTGACCCCTTTGCCATATTCTATCAGCTGGAAGCAAGTCACAGGTTCCTTCCTCCCTCACGAGGAAGGGACCACACAAAGCAGATAATGCCAGGAGGCAGAGACCCTGGTGGCCTCTTTACAATCTACCCACCACATCCAGCACCACAAGAGATTAAAAGAGAATTAATATTCTCCGAGCCAAAATCTTACCACTGATATTCAAGTAGTTATTTGACTTCTCTGTGTAAATATTCATCTCCCACTGCTTGGTCTCTACAGCTAATTTTTAAGTATTCTCTGGGCAGGGAAGATTTGATGGCCTATTGTTTGGTGGCTGAGTTTTTTGTTGGTAATTCATACCCCATTTCTATTCCACCCCCTACTAGTTCAGTTAAGTGTCTGAAAACTCTTAGTGGAATGCATTTCTTTATTATCAGTGTCTCTATTTGAGAGGTGGCACTGTGCTGACAGCTCGGAGCCTGGAGCCTGCTTCAGATCCTGTGTCTCCCTCTCTCTCTGCCCCTCTCCTGCTCTTGTTCTGTCTCTCCCTCTCTCTTTCAAAAGTAAAATAAACATTTTTTTTTAATTTAAAAAGAAAGAGAGATCTGGGTATTATATTAAAGAAGTGCCTTGGGAAAAAGTTGCTGCAAGGCAGAGAGTAGGTAAAAGGCAGCCCTGTACTTCAAATCAAGGAGGCTATATTTAAAGGGGTCAGGGGCAGTTCTTTATCACACTGCTAATTCCAACATCTTATTAATCTCAGCTCCAGAGTTATTTCCAGGAGTAGAAAGTGAAAAAGCTTTTGAATTGACTGTTTCCATTGGCCAACTGAGAAACCTCCTTTAAACTGTTTTTAATGTTGCATTTGTTCTTAAGAACTTTCAGGAATTCTAAATTTAACTCCACCAAGAAAATATCTGAGAATGCTACTCCTCCCTCTAAGAAAATTATCTTGAGTTTTCTTTTACGGAAACATGACATGCCAAACGTTTCCAGCAGTGTTGTTTGTTTTTATAGAGCAAAACTCACAGCATGGTTTTCCACTCAACTGTGAGCAAAACAATAGCAGTAACGTGAATAAATCCCATTTCTAAAGCAGTATCCTTACATATTGGTTGGCTCTTGTAAGAGGCCTTATACAGCAAAAGAAACTGCTGGCTTTTCGTTTCCTACGTGGGCTTTTTACTTCATGTTCTCGAAGCCCTTTACATGAAAATTTCTTTAACCATACAATTTACATCTAAAAAAATTAATGAACTCAAACATGCACTCTTGAGACACATTGCACTGTAAATAAAACACTAAGAATCTAGGACACAAGCAGAGAGAGACAAAGAGATAGAAACAATTTTTCAACCCATCCTGTTTCTTTTTCTTGTGGTTGTTCTATTTCATTTTATTTTTTTAATATGAAATTTATTGTCAAATTGGTTTCCATACAACACCCAGTGCTCATCCCAAAAGGTGCCCTCCTCAATATCCGTCACCAACCTCCCCTCCCTCCCACCCATAATCTACCCTCAGTTTGTTCTCAGTTTTTAAGAATCTCTTATGGTTTGCCTCCTTCCCTCTCTGTAACTTTTTCCCCCCTCCTTCCCCTCCTCCTTGGTCTTCCGTTAAGTTTCTCAGGATCCACATAAGAGTGAAAACATATGGTATCTGTCTTTCTCTGTATGACTTATTTCACTTAGCATCACACTCTCCAGTTCCATCCATGTTGCTACAAAAGGCCATATTTCATTCTTTCTCATTGCCACGTAGTATTCCATTGTGTATACAAACCACAATTTCTTTACCCATTCATCAGTTGATGGACATTTAGGCTTTTTCCACAATTTGGCTATGGTTGAGAGTGCTGCTATAAACATTGGGGTAAAAGTGCCCCAATGCATCAGTACACCTGTATCCCTTGGGTAAATTCCTAGCAGTGCTACTGCTGGGTCATAGGGGAGATCTATTTTTAATTTTTTGAGGAAGCTCCACACTGTTTTGCAGAGCGGCTGCACCAGTTTGCATTCCCACCAACAGGGAAAGAGGGTTCCGGTGTCTCCAACATCCTCGCCAGCATCTATAGTCTCCCGATTTGTTCATTTTAGCCCCTCTGACTGGCGTGAGGTAGTATCTGAGTGTGGTTTTGATTTGTATTTCTCTGATGAGGAGCGACGCTGACCATTTTTTCATGTGCCTGTTGGCCATCTGGATGTCTTCTTTAGAGAAGTGTCTATTCATGTTTTCTGCCCATTTCTTCACTGGATTATTTGTTTTCCAGGTGTGGAGTTTGGTGAGCACTTTATAGATTTTGGATACTAGCCCTTTGTCCGATATGTCATTTGCAAATATCTTTTCCCATTCTGTTGGTTGCCTTTTAGTTTTGTTGATTGTTTCCTTTGCAGTGCAGAAGCTTTTAATCTTCAGGAGGTCCCAATGGTTCATTTTTGCTTTTAATTCCCTTGCCTTTGAAGATGTGTCAAGTAAGAAATTGCTACGGCTGAGGTCACAGAAGTTTTTTCCTGCTTTCTCCCCTAGGGTGTTGATGGTTTCCTGAATCACATTCATGTTCTTTATCCATTTTGAGTTTGTTTTTGTGAGTGGTCTAAGAAAGTGGTCTAGTTTCAACCTTCTGCATGTTGCTGTCCCATTCTCCCAGCACTATTTGTTAAAGACACTGTCTTTTTTCCATTGGATATTCTTTCCTGCTTTGTCAAAGATTAGTTGGCCATACTTTTATGGGTCTAGTTCTGGGGTTTCTATTCTATTCCATTGGTCTATGTGTCTGTTTTTGGGCTAATACCATGCTGACTTGATGATGACAGCTTTGTAGTAGAGGCTAAAGTCTGGGATTGTGATGCTTCCTGTTTTGGTCTTCTTCAAAATTACTTTGGCTATTCGGGGTCTATTGTGGTTCCATATGAATTTTAGGATTGCTTGTTCTAGCTTCGAGATGAATGCTGGTGCAATTTTGATTGGGATTGCATTCAATGTGTAGATAGCTTTGGGTAGTATTGACATTTTAACAATATTTATTCTTCCAATCCATGAGCACAGAATGTTTTCCCATTTCTTCATATCTTCTTCAATTTCCTTCATAAGCTTTCTATAGTTTTCAGCATACAGATCTTTTTCATCTTGGTTAGGTTTATTCAGAGGTATTTTAACCTTCTTGGTGCAATTGTGAATGGGATCAGTTTCTTTCTTTGTCTTTGTCTTTCTGTTGCTTCATTATTAGTGTATAAGCATGCAACTGATTTCTGTACATTGATTTTGTATCCTGCAACTTTGCTGAATTCATGTATCAGTTCTAGAAGACTTTTGGTGGAGTCTATCAGATTTTCCATGTATTATATCATGTCAGCTGCAAAAAGTGAAAGCATGACTTCCTCATTGCCAATTTTGATGGTTTGATTTCCTTTTGTTGTCTGATTGCTGATGCTAGCACTTCCAACACTTTGTAAACAACAGCGGTGAGCGTGGCCATCCCTGTTGTGTTCCTGATCTCAAGGAGAAGGCTCTCAGTTTTTCCCCATTGAGGGTGCTATTAGCTGTGGGCTTTTCATAAATGGCTTTTATGGTGTTTAAGTGTGTTCCTTCTATCCCGACTTTCTCGAGGGTTTTTAATAAGAAACGATGCTGAGTTTTGTCAAATGCTTTTTCTGCATTGATTGACAGGATCATATGGTTCTTTTCTTTTATTAATGTGATGTATCACATTGATTGATTTGCAAGTATTGAACCAGCCCTGTAGCCCAGGAATGAATCCCACTTGATCATGGTGAATAATTATTTTCATATGCTGTTGAATTAGATTTGCTAGTATCTTACTGAGAATTTTTGCATCCATATTCATGAGGGGTATTGGCCTGTAGTTCTCTTTTTTTACTGGTTCTCTGTCTGGTTTAGGAACCAAAGAAATGCTGGCTTCATAGAATGAGTCTGGAAGTTTTCCTTCCCTTTCTATTTTTTGGAATAGCTTGAGAAGGATAGGTATTATCTCTGCTTTAAATGTCTGGTGGAATTCCCCAGGGAAGCCATCTGCTCCTGGACTCTTATTTGTTGGAGATTCTTGATAACTGATTCAATTTCTTCACTGGTTATGTATCTGTTCAAGTTTTCTATTTCCTCCTGTTTGAGTTTTGGAAGTGTGTGGGTGCTTAGGAATTTGTCCATTTCTTTCAGGTTGTCCAGTTTGTTGAAATATAATTTTACATAATACTTCCTGATAATTGCTTGTATTTCTGAGGGATTGGTTGTAATAATTCCATTTTTGTTCATGATTTTATGTATTTGGGTCATCTCCTTTTCTTTTTGAGAAGCCTGGATAGAGATTTATCAATTTTGTTTATTTTTTCCAAAAACCAACTCTTGGGTTCATTGATCTGCTCTACAGGTATTTTAGATTCTATATTGTTTATTTCTGCTCTGATCTTTATTATTTCTCCTCTTCTGCCCGTTTTGGTATCTTTGCTGTTCTGCTTCTATTTCCTTTATGTATGCTGTTACATTTTGTATTTCAGATTTTTCTTGTTTCTTGAGATAGGCCTGGATTGCAATGTATTTTCCTCTCAGGACTGCTTTTGCTGTATCCCAAAGCGTTTGGATTGTTGTATTTTCATTTTCACTTGTTTCCATATATTTTTATATTTCTTCTCTAATTGCCTGGTTGACCCATTCATTCTTTAGTACGGTATTCTTTAACCTCCATGCTTTTGGAGGTTTTCCAGACTTTTTCCCATGGTTGATTTAAAGTTTCATAGCATTGTGGTCTGAAAGTGTGCATGGTATGATCTCAATTCTTCTATACTATGAAGGGCTGTTTTGTGACCCAGTATGTGATCTATCCTGGAGAATGTTCCATGTGCACTTGAGAAGAAAGTATATTCTGTTGCACTTGGATGCAGAGTTCTAAATATATCTGTCAAGTCCATCTGATCCAATGCATCATTCAGGGCCCTTGTTTTCTTTATTGATCCTGTGTCTAGATGATCTGTACATTGTTGTCAGTGGGGTATTAAAGTCCCCTGCAATTACCACATTCTTATCAATAAGGTTGCTTATGTTTGTGATTGTTTTATATATTTGGAGGCCCTCGTATTCGGCACATAGACATTTATAATTGTTAGTTCTTCCTGATGGATAGACCCTGTAAGTATTATGTAATGCCCTTCTTAATCTCTTGTTACATCCTTTAATTTAAAGTCTAGTCTGTCTGATATAAGTATGGCTACTTCAGCTTTCTTTTTACTTCCAGTAGCTTGATAGATATTTCTCCATCCCCTCACTTTCAATCTGAAGGTGTCCTCAGGTCTAAAATGAGTCTCTTGTAGACAGCAAATAGATGGGTCTTGTTTTTTTATCCATTCAGATACCCTATGTCTTTTGGTTGGAGCATTTAGTCCATTTACATTCTGTGTTATCATAGAAAGATATGGGTTTAGAGTCATTGTGAAGTCTGTAGGTTTCATACTTGTAGTGATGTCTCTGGTACTTTGTCTCACAGAATCCCTCTTATGATCTCTTATAGGTCTGGTTTAGTGGTGATGAATTCCTTCAGTTTTTTATTTGTTTGGGAAGACCTTTATCTCTCCTTCTATTCTAAATGACAGACTTGCTGGATAAAGGATTCTCGGCTGCATGTGTCTTCTGTCATCACATTGAAGATTTCCTGCCATTTCTCTCTGGCTTGCCAAGTTTCAGTAGATAGATCTGTCACTAGTCTTATCGGTCTCCCTTTATATGTTAGAGCATGTTTATCCCTAGCTGCTATCAGAATGTTCTCTTTATCCTTCTATTTTGCCAGTTTCACTATGATATGTCATGCAGAAGATCGATTCAAGTTACGTCTGAAGGGAGTTCTCTGTGCCTCTTGGATTTCAATGCCTTTTTCGTTCCCCAGATCAGGGAAGTTCTCAGCCATGATTTCTTCATGTACACTTTCAGCACCTTTCCCTCTCTTCCTCCTCTGGAATCCAATTATCCATACATTATTAGGTTTAATTGTGTCACTTAATTCTCTAATTCTCCCCACATATTCCTGGATTTTTTTATCTCTCTTTTTCTCAGCTTCCTCTTTTTCCATAATTTTATCTTCTAATTCACCTATTCTCTCCTCTGCCTCTTCAGTCTGAGCTGTGATCACCTCCATTTTATTTTGCAGCTCATTTATAGCATTTTTTAATTCCTCCTGTTTGTTAGTCTCTTGATCTTTGTAGTAATAGATTCTCTGCTGTCCTCTATACTTTTTTCAAGGCCAGTGATTAATTTTATGACTATTATTTTAAATTCATTTTCTGTTACATTGCTTAAATCGTTTTTGATCAGTTCGTTAGCTGTCGCTACTTCCTGGAGTTTCTTTTCAGAGGAATTCTTCCATTTCATCATTTTGCATAGTCACTGGAGTGGTGAGGAACTGCAGGGCTCTTCCCCTGTGCTGTCTGGAGAAGCTTTGTTGGTGGGCGGGCCACAGTCAGACCAGATGTCTTCCCCCAGCCCACCACTGGGGCCACAGTCAGACTGGTGTGTACCTTATCATCCCCTCTCCCAGGGGCAGCATTCACTGTGGAGTGGTGTGGCCCCTGTCTGGACTACTTGCACACTGCCAGGCTTGTGGTGCTGCTTAGATGGGATCTGGTGTATTAGCATGGTGGATCCAGAAGGTGCACAGGGGCGGGAGGAGCAGACTCAGCTTGCTGTGCCTTAGGTTGTCTGCTTCAGGAGGGGCCCTGTGGCACTGGGAGGGAGGCAGACCCATCAGAGGGATGGATCCACAGCAGCACAGCGTTGGGTGTTTGCGTGGTGCAAGCAAGTTCTGTGATGGGAACTGGTTTCCTTTGGGATTTTGGCTGGGAGATGGGTGAGGGAGATGGCACTGGCGAGTGCCTTTGCTTCCCACCAAGCTGAGCTCTGTCCTCTGGGGCTCAACAACTCTCCCTCTTGTTGTCCTCCAGCCCTCCCACTCTCAGAGCAGAGCTGTTGACTTGTAACATTCCAGACATTAAGTCCCACTGGCTGTCAGAACTCATGCAGTCCAGCCCCTCCAATTTTGCAAGCCAGACTTGGGGGCTCTGCCTTGTTGGACAGGCTGCCCCTCCAATGCCCCGGCTCCCTCCTGCCAGTCCGTGTAGTGCACACCGCCTCTCAGCCCTTCCTACCCTCTTCTGTGGGCCTCTCATCTATACTTGGCTCCAGGGAGTCTGTTCTGCTAGTCTTCTGGCAGTTTTCTGGGTTATTTAGGCAGAGTGGTTGGAATCTAAGTGGTCAGCAGGACTCGGTGAGCCCAGCGCCCTCCTACACTGCCAACTTCCTTCAACCCATCCTGTTTCTTAATGGCCATTTCTCCTCCTCATTTTCTTTCCCTTCTTTATTTCCCATCCCTTGAAAAATATTACTTTGTACCATCTCTGTTGCTACTTCTAAATTAGCTTTTTAAATTGCTTTTATCCTGAGGCAGGGCTGAACATACTAACACAAAAAAATGTTCACAATAGAGTAAGGGAAACAAAAATCAAAACAGTTATAGTAGGAGTCCAATTTTTGTGTTTATATATACATAATAAGTTATAGTAAATACATATGTTTTTTCTGGCATTTAAATCTATTTACTCTATTAATATGTATCAATAGACTTATAATGGGAAAGAAAATAGATTAAAATGCTAGAAAGATACCTATCAAATTTTTAATACAGTGATGTGGGGGAATGACAATTGGAAAATGGGACATTCAGTTGATAGGTATGAATTTCCTTGTTTTTAAAAAATAAATGTCACTTACAAAGAAAAAGGTTAATGCTTTCAAACTGCGCCTCTTTGCACAATATCCAGTGATGCCCAAAGCTGCCCAATTTTGTTCTGCCTACGCTGCAGGATTTTGACAAGGATGGAACTCAGTGGTGACCATTTCCCCTGCTATTACCACAAATGTCATTATCTCAAAAACAGACATGCTGCCTACAATGCAGACCTACATGCATGCACCTTGCCCTGGGAACTTGCCCCACGTGTCCTGTCAGCACTCCATGGCACCTGTCTCCACAGAACCTCCTCCAAGCATTCCAGCCACTGCCCTAAGAGCAGAGCATTGCACCTGCCTGCAACTGTCAGGTTTGGAAAGTTAGTCAGTGCTTCCCCTGGGAAAGCTAATCACTGTTTTCAAAAGCTCAATTATAAAAGAAATCACCACACAAATGGGAACACAGAGAATAATCTCAAAAACAATAATAAAGCCATAAAACCTCATACTTAGCACGTTATACTTGCCCATTTCTTTTTTGATTCTCACAATAATTCTGTGAGCTAAGAGAGGCAAGGGCTTACAGAGAGTCCCTGCTTTTTGCTGCTTTGCAATTCACCCATGTGCTCACCCAACTCCACCAAAAATCCTTACACTTTGTGTTTTGCTGATTCATTTGCTTAATCATCACCTCACCTGCAATCTCCAAAAAAGCTCCAGACCTTTGTATCTAGAGAACACAGCTGAAATAAGCATTTTTCTTCTCCTGGGAAGAAACACTGTAGAGAAGAGCCTGACAGCTAGAGTCAGAAAGACTTCTGATCTAATCTTGGTTCTGCTACTTAGTAGCTCATGCAGTCTTGGTCACATTGCTTAACCCACTAACCCTCAATTTTCCCATCCATAAAACAGGGAACTTAATTCCTACTTAACAGGGCTGTTGTAAGGATTAGATGAGAACTTGGGATGAAGCAGCTGGCTTTAAGAAACCTCACTAAGCATTTGGACCTTAGCAAAATCCTTTCCTGGGCCCCATCTGCTGGTGATAAAAAGTAAAGTCAAGGCTACAATGAAGGAAAATAGTTTTCACCAGGTAGCTGTTCTTGGACTCACATGCGTTACAGAAACTCGTAATATTGAAAAGCAGGAATCGACTGTATCAACGTCTCTGTGTGGTAGTAAAAGAAACCAAAGGATGCAAGGCAGAGTCACGCAGCTCGCTGGGAAGAGAACTGCAGACTCAGAGTCCACAGAAGCCAAACCGAAGAGGTCTGTGGGTAGAAGGAAGGGAAGACAGGCTTCCAAGTCTGGCTCCACTGCTGTTCTCGGGGAAATCTCTTCCCCTCCTCAGAACCCTTGGCTCCTTTCTATGCCTGTTCCATACTGACAGATACACATATTTTTGTGTTTTACAAACTTTGCAGAAGGCTTGCAGTAAGGATGCTATACATTGCTGATACATAAGCATTTACATTGATGAGTGGACATCCACAGTCTGGAAAGTTCTTCAGCAAACTGACACCAGCAGCTTCTCCCTAAGAGCCTCTTTCTGGAGACGCCAGCTTCCCACCACAGAGCTCAGACTCCTTTCTCCCTTAAGTCTCTATTATCTCCAATTCCTTTACGATTTTTCAGAAAATGTCAATTGTCACTTGCTCCTAAGCCCTGGACCTGTATTTGCACCAGCACATCCATTAATAAGGCCCATTCACATCAAGGCCCATCTTTCTGGGTCTCACCCTTCAGACACACCAACTTTCAGAGACGACAGCTTCATTTCTGTCTGTCCATACCCAAAATCTCTGTAAATAAAAGGGCACAGTATAGATATTTACAGAAGGACCAACCCTCCCCCACAGTCTCTCCCTAAACTCACATGTAAACCTGAGAAAGCAGAGGCAGTTACAGTTACATTATATCTTTACATTGCATTTTTTGTTCATCCCACTACTCAAAGAAACAATACAGACTGAGGCTGATTACTTTTGAATATTAAAGAGCGAAGAGAAGTCAAAAATGACATATCCCTAAACTCAGGAAATTGGAAGGAGGTGTCGAGATGCAGGATGGACTCTTTGGTTTGGGAAGCTCGGGGTCAGAAGTCCCTGGCGTTGAGCACACGGACGTGTCCAGTTGTGCGCAGGACATGTGGGCACAGAGTAGAGGGAAGAGGTCAGCGTTGGAGCTTAGGTGACACACAGCTCCCAAGATGACATAAGAAAGATGACTAAAACAAGACAGGAAGCTGTGCTCCTCAAAGAGAAAGGGGTGCAAGGAAACAAGGAAAGAACAAAGCTCAAGCCTCAGGCGATGCCTACAGTTAGCAGTTGCTGGGGAAAAGAAAAAACAATGACACAGAAGAACCGTGAGTATCTTAGAGACTAGAAGAACCTCAAAAGAGAATCAAAACAATGTGCTGTCACAAAAGCCACAGCGACAGAGAACTTCAAGGGAGAGTGGGAAGTAGGATCAGAGGCTCCAGGTAGTTCAAAGATAATTGCTTCACAAGGTCTGCAAAAGGGCAGGAATCTCTTACCATGTTAGTTCTGCAGTGTGTTGGGAATAAAATTCAAGTTTCAAGTTGGTAGTAGCATGAACAACTTTATCTAACATTTACTGAGCACTTAAGCTATGCCCAGGTTGCCAGATGAAATACAGGATGCTCATTTAAATTAGAATGGTAGGTAAATAATGAATAACTCTTAGTGTATCTTCCATTTCATATAAATAACTGGTTAGTATAGGTATCTCCAACTGCACATAAACAACACATAAACAGCTGTCAGCTGTGCTGACAGCTCAGAGCCTGGAACCTGCTTCGGATTCTGTGTCTCCCTCTCTCTCTGCCCCTCCCCTGCTCATGATCACTCTCGCTCTCCCTCCAAAACAAATAAATAAACTTTTTTTTAAAGTCCCGCATTTCACCCTACATAAGTAAGGCAAACATAGGTCCCTGAACTGGTACAACAAAATTGGTTTGAGAACTGCTAAACCCATTAGAACTTCTAGTTCATTGCCTTAATAAGCTACAATGTTAACAGAAATCTCAAAATTAACATCATGACCTGTTTAAGCAGTGGACTCTAATATACATTTTTATGTAACTTTTATCAAAGAGTCAATTCTTGATTATAGACATGCTTAAGAATACAGCAAAAGGAGCCTGGAATTAAGTATAAAACAACCTACGAGAGTTTTCCTACATCATTACTTACTAACATTCTATGATTTCTCTTTGAGCCTAAATTTTCTTATCTGTAATGATCCTTGCCTATTACAAAGGGTCACTAGGCAAACTTGTGTCCTTAAAAGTGTTCCATAAATTATAAGTACTATACAAGTGGAAGGAGACCTCATTATTATTAATTATTGCAAGAAAAGAAGGAAATATGGTTCATGTAACACAAATTTGATTAATATGATTTTGGAATTCACCTGATACAAACTAATTTTGCATTTAACAATATGATATTTCAAAAGCATAGTATATAGTACAAAGCATTTTTGTCTCATTTTATCCACTGTGTTAGTAATTGCCTCATATTAACAATGAGAGTCTTATACTCCATGGTGTTTCCAAGGTCTGTTCATCTCTATGATATCTAAATCTACAATGACAGTAGAACAAAATGGCACCTAAGCATTGGTAGGTGCTGGTGTAAAGCGAGCCTAGATTTAAATTTTTGTTGCAAAAGATTCACAAAGTATGTAAATAATTCACATGTGGAACATGAAATTAAAATTCTAAAATATCAAGGTTATATTCCTTCTGTCTCAGATATCTTTCTTAACAGAATTCAGCCTGATAATGTGTTCATCTTGCAAATATTTAGGAGGCCAAGTCATACTGAGTGTTGGCAAACAAAAGTCTTTGAGATCAAGGGGTTTATATAGTCAAGAGTAGAGACAATTAGAAAACTGAGTTCCTTGGGGTGCCTGGGTGGCTCAGTCAGTAAAGCTTCCGACTCTTGGTTTGGGCTTATGGTTTGTGAGTTCAAACCCCATGTGGGGCTCTGCACTGACAGCACAGAGCCTACTTGGGAATCTCTCTCCCTTTCTCTCTGCCCCTCTCCCTCTCAAGAGAAAAAGAAAGAAAGAAGAAAAAAAGAAAGAAAGAAAGAAAGAAAGAAAAGAAAAGAAAGAAAAGAAGGAAGGAAGAAGAAAGAAAGAAAAAGAAAACTAAAGAAAACTCAGTATATTATAGGACATTTTTCCAGTACATTATTATGGGTATTCCCATGAAGATGAAGTAAGCATACAGAGATAATTCCACATCAGAGGAGAGCAAGAAACCAAGCTTTAGTACTAGGTCAAGGAAGGGGGCCCAGAGCAAGTGATATCTAAGAGGAGAGAGAATAAGTAAATGAGTCAATCACATATGAGTGGGATGGGATAACATTTGGAACCAGTGGGGGTGTCCAGAGCAGAAAGCATAAAATAAATAAAAGAAGTATGCATTTGATAAAATATGATAGAACTTGGAAGACCATGAGGGAGAGGTAAAAGTTTAGATTGGATAGCTAAGGAGAAGGAGAAGGAGAAAGAAATAGTATAAACCAATTCAAGAGAGTTACACTTAATGTTGAGGGCAAAAGTTGACATTTTCACCTTTTAGCCGGGATAAATATTACTATTACTAGTATGGAGAGTAGAGAATTAGACTCTAAAATTTTAAAGAAATTAAAATTAGATGGAATGGATTTGAAGCAAGGGGGGAAATTGTAAGACAGAGAAAGGAGTCAAGTGAAATAAGAGATTTCTTGCTTGCAAGATCTGGTGTATGATGGCATTGTTAATTAAGAGAGGACACTAGTCAGTTTTCACTAGTTTAGACCATGGCAACAAACAACCTCAAAGTATCAATGTGCTATGGGAACAATTTATTCTATGCTTGCATTACATATCATTGGTTATAGGTCAACTACCACAAATTTTCTCATTCGAGGACCCAACCTGAAAGAGACCCTGTCTGAAACATGATGCTCTGTAAACAGAAAGAAAAAACAAGATAGGTTCAGGAAGCAAGTATTAACATAAACATCAACTCATACACCATTGGCCAAAGCAAGTCACATGGCCATTCCCAAGGTCTTCAAAGAAGACAACACATATTTCCTTTATCCAAATGATTCAGTCTAGCACAATCACCTTTCTGATCACAAATATTTGCATACCTCTTTTATTCACACAAAATGAATGAGACTCTAAATGTTTTTCCAACCAGGTTGGAAATCCAGGATCTTGTTCTAGCCTCTATACCAGATTTAAGCCCTCCTGACTCAGACACCTATAAACAACAAAATAAAACAGATGATATCTTCCCTACACACATCCAACATACAATGGTGGGATGGGGACAGGATAATGATGATAGATGTTGCTATTTAACAAAGAGAATAACTGGAAGGCACAGCAGTCATTGGTTGATAGCAATGCTGAAGCCTTATGGGACTAATGTTGCAATAAACCTGTATCTTGGGGAATAGATATATTCTTGTTTAAGGCCAGGTTTTGTTATTTGGGATTAGCTCCCCAACCTATGTTTTCCCATAGTCCTTGGTTACTCCTCAGAGGTGCTCCCTTTTCCAATATCTTCCTTGGCCACACATGAAGAAGGTGTAGGAGAATATGCAGCTCTTTGGGGCTGGGCAGCTTTCTCAGTCTACCCACTGCCAGAAATAGCTTTGGGAATCACAGCTGCTTTTAATCCAAGTTGGCAACTCTTTTGGCATCAACAGTCATTTAAAAACTTTTTATTACTATGTTATAACCAGCTTCATGTGTCAGTAATCACACCACCATTATTTTTGTGATATACATCTTTCTACATTCACAACTGGTAGTTTTAGTTTATCAGGATTCTACTAGACCAGTCCCTTAATCTTTGTCCACCAGCTGATTTTATAAAACTAAAAGAATAAACTTCCCCCCTGCAGTACACTTTGTCCATGTAGAGGTTTTAACAATATATAACATGGCACACTCTTGATCTGGTCTTTGTCCCAAGGCTGAACCCCAATGAGCCCTTATTGCTTAAAGCATTTCTGTTTCTCCTCTTTTTTAACTAGTTGGAGAAAAAACACAACTTCACCTTTCAACCATTCAAGTCCTAGAATTTCTCGATTCCTTCTGTTCTCTTCCATTCCTTCTTGCAAACTTCCTGGTTCTTTTCTAAGATCCTTTCTTCCCAGTAGAACCTTGGCCAAAGGAAGCTAAAAAGAACCAAGGTGCATAAGTGACATTCTGTTCCTAACCTGTTCACTTAAAACCACATGCACATCAGGCACATTATCTGCTTGTATGTTATCACAACATTTTTATCAAATAATTTTCCACTGAAGAACACAGTGGAAACATCTTTTGGGCTTCCAATGGGTTTCCGTGCTACCCATTTCCGGATCCCAGAGTCAATTATTTGTTTAGCTGAATCCCACTTCTAGCGACCAAATTTGGTGTTTGCATTTTCCCGCCTAGTGAAGTTAAGCCATATTTTTTTAAAGCTTATTGTCATCCATATATCCTCTGTGGGGCAAAGGGTCTTTTCAAGTCTTTAGCCTGTTTTCTTCACTTGTATGTTACTTTCTTATTTTGGGGGTTTGAGACTCTATATATTCTAGATCCAAGTCCCTTACCAGACATGTGATTCACAAATATTTTCTCCCAGTTTGTAGCTTGATTTTTCATCTTCTTACCAATGTATTTCCCAGAGCAAAATATTTTAATTTAATGAAATTTAATTCAGCACTTTTTTTTTTCTTTTATGGATTGTGCTTTTGGTCCCATATCTAAAAAATCTTTGCCCAACCTCAGATCACAAAGATTTTCTCCTATAATTTCTTTTGGAATTAAAATAAAAATAAAACCATTATAGTTTACATTTTATGTTTAGATCTATGGTCCATTTTAACTTAATTTTTGTATATCTGAGGTATAGGTCAAAGGTCTCTCTCCTTTTGTTTTCTTTTTTGTTGTTGTTATGAATATCCAGTTGTTCCAAAACCATTTGTTAAAAACCACTATTTTTTCTCCATTGAATTGCCTTTGTACCATTGTCAAAAAAAATGAGTCATATTTTTGTGGGTCTATTTCTGAAATCTTCTGTATCCACTGACCTTTGTGTCTGCCCACTATCAATATCACTCTGTATTGATTGCTATAGCTTTATATTAAGACTTAATAATGAGTACTATGGGGGACACCTGGATGGCTCAGTCAGTTGACTGACTGACTTTGCCTTAGGTCACGATCTCACGGTTCATGAATTCTAGCCCTGGTGGGGCTTTGTACTCACAACTCAGAGCCTGGATACTGCTTCAGATACTGTGTGTATGTCTCTCTCTGCCCATCCCCTGCTCGCGCTCACTCTCTCTCTCTCTCAAAAATAAACATTAAATTTTTTTTTAGAAAGACTTAATATTGAGTACTATGGGGGCTCTTGGGTGGCTCAGTCAGTTGAGCATCTGACTCTGTCTCAGGTCATGATTTCACAGTTTGTGAGTTCAAGCCCCACATCAGGCTCAATGCTGTAAGGGCGGAGACCACTTTGGATTCTCTATCCCCCCCACCAGCTCTAGTCTCTCTGTCCCTCCCCCAACATACTCTCTCAAAAATAAACTCTAAAAAATTATTTTTAATAAATAAAAAGGAAAAAAAATACTGAGTACTGTGATTTCTCCAACGTTATCCTTTTTAAAATAGATCTGGCTATTCAGATTCCATCTCTTTTTCATAAAATGTTGGAATCATCTGGATAGATCATAGGTCTGTATCTATGAGATGATATTGATAATGACAGATCAATTTGGAAAAATGTGACATATATGTTGAAACTTCCAATCCATTTACATGGTATGTCTCTGCAGTTCTTTAGATCTTTTATTTCTTTCATCTCTGTTCTGTAGGTTTTAGCAAAAAGGTCCCCTCCTTATCTTTTTTTTATAACTATTGTGAATGGCATCCTTGGCAAATTTTGGGTTCAAGGTTTTCATTGCTTTTTTTTTAAACAAATGTACAACTTTTTAATGTATTCACCTTGTATCCTACAATATTACTGAACTCACTTGTTAGTTCTAGGAATATTTTTGTAGATTGTTTGGGATATTCTACATAAATAATCATCTTGTCTGTGAATAGGAGCAGTTTTATTTATTTATTTTCCAATCTGGATTGGGGTTTTGTATGTCTGTCTGTTTCTTTGTTTTTCCTTATTTTGCTGGGTAGGACTTCTAGTAGGATGTTGAAGAAGCATGGTAAGGGTAGACATTCACCTGTGGGAAAGCATGAGGTTATTGCCATTAGGCATGATGTTAGTTGTGGTCTTTTCTTAGATGCTCTTTATCAGACTGAGGAAGTTCCCTTCTATTCCTAGCATGCTGAAAATTATTAAGTGATGTTGAATTTTTTCAAGTTACATTCCTTCAGCACTTGATATGAGCATGTGGTTTTTCTTTAGATGGTTAATATGGTGGATTATACTAACTGTATTATTTCCCAAAGTCCCTATGAGGAAAATATAGAGAATGGATATTGGAACTATTTCCTAATAAATACATTTAAAGACATGAATTTCCATACAGCACAATTTAGCTGCATCCTAGGAATTCTGATATGTAGTGTTTTCATTTTCATTCAATATGAAGTATTTCTAATTTTTCTTTTAATTTCTTTTGTGACCTATGGGTTACTTGGCTGCATATTCTTTGATTTATAAATATTTGGTGTTACAAACCAAATGGTGTGTTTTATTGTTTTATTGTGGTCAGGGAATATAATCTTTGTGATCTCAGTCTTTTTAAATTTAATGAGACTTGTTTGATACACCAAGAGATGGTCCATCTTGATCAATGTTCTGTGTGGATCTGAAAGGACTATGCAGTGCAGTTGTTGCTATAGCATTCTATGTAACTGTCACTTAGGCTGAGTATACTGATTGTCCTGTTCAGGTCTTCCATATTCCTACTGGCTGTCTTTCTACTTGTTCTATCATTTATTAAAAAGGATCACTGCCGCCTTCAAATATAATCATAAACTTATCCATATTGCTTTCCACTTTCTCTGATAGTTTTTCTTCATATGTTGTTAAACCTGTAATTCAGTTCATACTGTTACATGTGGTTATACTTTTTATAAATTGAAACTGTTGTCGTTATAAAACATCTCGATCTCTTGTAATGTGCCTTATTCTAAAGTTTACATGGTCTGAAATTAATATATCCACTGTGCCTGTTTTATAATCAGTATTTGCATAATGTATCTTTTACAAACTTTTTTTATCTGTATCTTTTTAAAAATGTTTCTTTTTTTTTTATTTTTGAGAGAGAGAGACAGACAGACAGAGAGTGAGCAGGGGAGGGGCCGAGAGAGAGTGAGACTCAGACTCTGAAGCAAACTCCAGGTTCAGAACTGTCAGCACAGAACCTGACATAGGGACTGAACCCATGAACTGTGAGATCATGACCTGAGAACAAGTCAGAGACTTAACCAACTGAGCCACTCAGGTGCCTCAATCTCTGTCTTTTTTTTTGGGGGGGGGGGGGGGGGGGGGGGGGGTGAAGAATCCTAAGCAGGCTCCATTCTCAGAGCAGAGCCTGACCTGAGGCTTCATCTCACCAATGTGAGATCATGACATGAGCGGAAATCAATAATCGAACACTTGACACACTGAGCCACCCAGGTGCCACCTATTTATCTGTATATTATTTAAGCTGGGTTTTATTTGTTTCTGCAAACTAACAATCTCTACCTTTTATTTTTTTTAATATGAAATTTATTGTAGAATTTGTTTCCACACAAAACCCAGTGCTCATCTGAACAGGTGCTCTCCTCAATGCCCATCCCCCACTTTCCCCTCTATCCCACTCCCACCCCCATCAACCCTCAGTTTATTCTCAGTTTTTAAGAATCTCTTATGGTTTGCCTCCTTCCCTCTCTGTAACTTTTTCCCCCCTCCTTCCCCTCCTCCTTGGTCTTCCATTAAATTTCTCAGGATCCACATAAGAGTGAAAACATATGGTATCTGTCTTTCTCTGTATGACTTATTTTACTTAGCATCACACTCTCCAGTTCCATCCACATTGCTACAAAAGGCCATATTTCATTCTTTCTCATTGCCACGTAGTATTCCATTGTGTATACAAACCACAATTTCTTTACCCATTCAGCAGTTGATGGACATTTAGGCTCTTTCCATAGTTTGGCTATGGTTGAGAGTGCTGCTATAAACATTGGGGTACAAGTGCCCCAATGCATCAGTACTCCTGTATCCCTTGGGTAAATTCCTAGCAGTTCTATTGCTGGGTCGTAGGGGAGATCTATTTCTAAATTTTTGAGGAAACTCGACACTGTATTATACAGCACCTGCACCAGTTTGCCTTCCCACCAACAGGGCAAGAGAGTTCCCATTTCTCCACATCCTCTCCAGCATCTATAGTCTCCTGATTTGTTCATTTTAGCCCCTCTGACTGGCGTGAGGTGGTATCTGAGTGTGGTTTTGATTTGTATTTCCCTGATGAGGAGCAACTCTGAGCATCTTTTCATGTGCCTGTTGGCCATCTGGATGTCTTCTTTAGAGAAGTGTCTATTCATGTCTTATTTCTTCACTGGATTATTTATTTTTTGGGTGTGGAGTTTGGTGAGCGCTTTATAGATTTTGGATACTAGCCCTTTGTCCAATGTGTCATTTGCAAATATCTTATCCCATTCCATTGGTTGCCTTTTAGTTTTGTTGATTGTTTCCTTTGCTGTGCAGAAGCTTTTAATCTTCAGGAGGTCCCAATGGTTCATTTTTGCTTTTAGTTCCCTTGCCTTTGGAGATGTGTCAAGTAAGAAATTGCTATGGCTGAGGTCACAGATGTTTTTTCCTGCTTTATCCTCTAGGGTTTTCATGGTTTTCTGTCTCACATTCAGGTCCTTTATGTATTTTGAGTTTATTTTTGTGAATGGTGTGAGAAAGTGGTCTAGTTTCATCCTTCTGCATGTTGCTGTCCAGTTCTCCCAGCACCATTTGTTAAAGAGACTGTCTTTTTTCCATTGGATATTCTTTCCTGCTTTGTCAAAGATTAGTTGGCCATACTATTATGGGTCCAATTCCGGAGTCTCTATTCCATTCCATTGGTCTATGTGTCTGTTTTTGTGCCAATACCATGTTGTCTTGATGATTACAGCTTTGTAGTAGAGGCTGACGTCTGGGATTGTGATGCCTCCTGCTTTGGTCTTCTTCAAAATTACTTTGGCTATTCAGGCCTTTTGTGATTCCATACAATTTTTAGGATTGCTTTTTCTAGCTTTGAGAAGAATGCTGGTGCAATTTTGATTGGGATTGCATTGAGTGTGTAGACAGCTTTGGGTAGTATTGACATTTTAACAAGGTTTATTCTTCCAATCCCTGAGCATGGAATGTTTTTCCATTTCTTTCCATCTTCTTCAATTTCCTTCATAAGCTTTCTATGTTTTTCAGCATACAGATCTTGCACATCTTTGATTAGATTTATTCCTAGGTATTTTATGCTTCTTGGTGCAATTGTGAATGGGATCAGTTTCTTTATTTGTCTGTTGGTTCGTTATTAGTGTATAAGAATGCAACTGATTTCTGTACATTGATTTTGTATCCTGCAACATTGCTGAATTCATGTATCACTTCTAGCAGACTTTTGGTGGAATCTATCGGGTTTTCCATGTATAATATCATGTGTCTGCAAAAAGTGAAAGCTTGACTTCATCTTTGCCAACTTTGATGCCTTTGATTTCCTTTTGTTGTCTGATTGCTAATGGTAGCACTTCCAACACTATGTTAAATAACAGCGGTGAGGGTGGACATCCCTGTCGTGTTCCTGATCTCAGGGAGAAAGCTCTCAGTTTTTCCCCATTGAGGATGATATTAGCGGTGGGCTTTTCATAAATGGCTTTTATGATGTTTAAGTATGTTCCTTCTATCCCGACTTTCTCGAGGGTTTTTATTTAGAAAGGATGCTGAGTTTTGTCAAATGCTTTTTCTGCTTCGATTGACAGGATCAATGGCCCTTATCTTTTCTTTTATTAATGTGATGTATCACATTGATTGATTTGCAAATATTGAACCAGCCCTGCAGGCCAGGAATGAATCCCATTTGATCATGGTGAAGAATTCTTTTTATAAGCTGTTGAATTCGATTTGCTAGTATCTTCTTGAGAATTTTTGCATCCATAATCATCAGGGATATTGGCCTGTAGTTCTCTTTTTTTACTGGGTCTCAGTCTGGTTTAGGAACCAAAGTAATGCTGGCTTCATAGAATGAGTCTGGAAGTTTTCCTTCCCTTTCTATTTTTTGGAATAGCTTGAGAAGGATAGGTATTATCTCTGCTTTAAATGTCTGGTAGAATTCCCCAGGGAAGCCATCTGGTCCTGGACTCTTATTTGTTGGGAGATTTTTGATAACGGATTCCATTTCTTTGCTGGTTTGGGGTCTGTTCTAATTTTCTCTTTCTTCCTGTTTGAGTTTAGAATTGTGTGGGTGCTTAGGAATTTGCCCATTTCTTCCAGGTTGTCCAGTTTGTTGGCATATAATTTTTCACAGTATTCCCTGATAACTGCTTGTATTGCTCAGAGACTGGTTGTAATGATTCCATTTTCATTCATGATGTGATCTATTTGGGTCATCTCCCTTTTCTTTATGAGAAGCCTGGTTTATCAATTTTGTTTATTTTTTCAAAAAACCAACTCTTGGTTTCATTGATCTGCTCTACAGGTTTTTTAGATTCTATATTGTTTATTTCTGATCTTTATTATTTATCTTCTTATGCTGGGTATGGGTGTCTTTGCTGTTCTGCTTCTATTTCCTTTAGGTGTGCTGTTAGATTTTTTATTTGGGATTTTTCTTGTTTCTTGAGATAGGCCTGGACTGCAATGTATTTTCCTCTCAGGACTGCCTTCACTGCATCCCAAAGCATTTGGATTGTTGTATTTTCATTTTCATTTGTTTCCATATGTTTCTTAATTTCTTCTCTAATTGTCTGATTTACCCATTCATTCTTTAGTAGGGTGTTCTTTAACCTCCATGCTTTTGGAGGTTTTCCAGACGTTTTCCTGTGGTTGATTTAAAGTTTCATAGCATTGTGGTCTGAAAGTACGCATGGTATGATCTCAATTCTTTTATACTTATGAAAGGTTGTTTTGTGACCCAGTATGTGATCTATCCTGGAGAATCTTCCATGTGCACTTGAGAAGAAAGTATATTCTGTTGCTTTGGGATGCAGAGTTCTAAATATATCTGTCAAGTCCATCTGATCCAATGTATCATTCAGGGCCCTTGTTTCTTTATTGATCCTGTGTCTAGGTGATCTTTCCATTGTTGTTAGTGGGGTATTGAAGTCCCCTGCAATTACCACATTCTTATCAATAAGGTTGCTTATGTTTGTGATTGTTTTATATATTTGGGGGCTCCTGTATTCGGCACATAGACATTTGTAATTGTTAGCTCTTCCTGATGGATAGACCCTGTAATTATTATATAATGCCCTTCTTCATGTCTTGTTAAAACCTTTAATTTAAAGTCTAGTTTGTCTGATACAAGTATGGCTACTCCAGCTTTCTTTTTACTTCCAGTAGCATGATACATAGTTCTCCATCCCCTCACTTTCAATCTGAAGGTGTCCTCAGGTCTAAAATGAGTCTCTTGTAGACAGCAAATAGATGGGTCTTGTTTTTTTATCCATTCAGATACCCTATGTCTTTTGGTTGGAGCATTTAGTGCAATTACATTCAGTGTTATAGAAAGATATGGGGTTAGAGTCATTGTGATGTCTGTAGGTTACATGCTTGTACTGATATCTCTAGTACTTTGTGGTCCTTGCAACATTTCACTCACAAATTCCCCGTTAGGATCTCTTATAGGTCTGGTTTAGTGGTGATGAATTCCTTCAGCTTTTTTTGTGTGGTAAGACCTTTATCTCTCCTTCTATTCTGAATGACAGACTTGCTGGATAAAGAATTCTCAGTTGCATATTTTTTCTGTTCATCCCATTGAAGATTTCCTGCCATTCCTTTATGGCCTGCCAAGTTTCAGTAGATAGATCTGTCACTAGTCTTATCGGTCTCCCTTTATATGTTAGAGTATGTTTATCCCTAGCTGCTTTCATAGTTTTCTCTTTATCCTTCTATTTTGCCAGTTTAACTATGATATGTCATGCAGAAGATCGATTCAAGTTACATCTGAAGGGAGTTCTCTGTGCCTCTTGGATTTCAATGCCTGTTTCCTTCCCCAGATCAAGGAAGTTCTCAGCTATGATTTGTTAAAGTACACCTTCAGCCCCTTTCTCTCTCTTCTTCTTCTTCTGGAATTCCTATAATATGGATATTGTTCAGTTTGCATCACTGAGTTCTCTAATTCTCCCCTCATACACCTGGATTTTTTTTTATCTCTTTTTCTCTTCTTCCTCTTTTTCCATAACTTTATCTTCTACCTCATCTATTGTCTCCTCTGCCTCTTCAATCCGTGCTATGGCCACCTCCAGTTTATTTTGCACCTCATTTATAGCATTTTTTAGCTCCTCATGACTATTTTTTAGTCCCTTGATCTCTGTAGCAATAGATTCTCTGCTGTCCTGTGTGCGTTTTTCAAGTCCAGCGATTAATTTTATGACTATAATTCTAAATTCTTGTTCCGTTATATTGCTTAAGTCATTTTTGATCAATTTGTTAGCTGTTGCCACTTCCTGGAGTTTCTTTTGAGGAGAATTCTTCCATTTCATCATTTTGGGTGGTGCCTGTGGTAGCTCCAAACTGCAGGGCACTTCCCCTGTTCTGTCTGGAGAAACTTGTGTTGGTGGGCAGGGCCACAGTCAGACCCAATGTGTGCCCCCAGCCCATCAGTGGAGCCACAGTCAGACTGGTGTGTACCTTATCTTCCCCTCTCCCAGGGGCAGCATCACTGTAGAGTCATGTGGCCCTGTCTGGGCTGCTTGCACACTGACAGGCTTGTAGTGCTGCTTTGATGGGATCTGGCCAAGGGCATATTATCCAGGGTGGATCCACAAGGTGCACAGGGGCAGGAGGGGTAGGCTTAGCTATCTTTGCCCTTGGTGGTCCCCTTCAGGAGGGGCCTGCAGCACTGGGATGGAGGCAGGCCCATTCGAGGGATGGATCCACAGAAGCACAGCATTGGGCATTTGCATGGTGCAAGCAAGTTCCATGATGGGAACTGGTTCCCTTTGGAATTTTGGCTCTAATTGGAATATATATATTTGTGTTTGTAAATATTTTTACATTTAATGTTGGATCTCATTTTCTGTATGATTGCTATAATAAAGTTTATTTCTACATATTTTGTGAAGCTAACAATTCAGTGAATTATACATGTAAATATAACAAATAGGTGAAAACATATTTACCAATAGATTACTATTTCTGATTCTTTTCATTCCATAATTCCAAGTTCATTTGTTATATATGTATTTTTGCATTTAAAAAACTTTCTTTAACAACTTTTAGTGTAATTCTGCTGGCATTTAATTATCTCACCTCTGAAAAAAATACTTGGCTGTTATTTTTAAAAGACATTTTCAGCCCCAGCCAGATCAGCAGAGGCAGGGCCCAGGCACTTGGGAGGTGATGGAGGGCAAGGAGCTGTTTAGGGGTAGGGAACAGTAAGATTTAGATTCACCCAGAGAGGGGAGAGCAGGGAAAAAGCTCTGAGGGCCCTAGAGGTGAGAGGGCAGATTAAGATCTAGAGCAACCTGATGGCCATGGAGGCCCAAGAGATGACGCAACACCTTCAGGAGTTTCCAGAACATCAAAAAATGATCCTGGGCCAATTGAATGAACAATGAGACAAAGATCAGTTTACTAACATCACCCTGACTGCCGACAGACATGATTTTAAGGCCCACAAGGCCATTTTGGCTACTTACAGTAAGTTCTTCTACAAATTCTTTCAGGAGTTTACTCAGGAACCTTTAGTGGAGGTTAAAGTTGTTAGTAAAATGGCCTCCATCATTTAATTGTGTTCACATATACAGAAAAATTGATGATACAAAGAGAAGAGGAGACCAATGATGTATAGAAAGCAGCAGAGTTTCTACAAACACTAGAAGCTATCAAAGCCTTTGAAGTCAGGAACAAAGAAAACTAAGCTCCCCTAAAGGAAAATACCACAGGAAAAAGTGAGGCAAGAGAGAGAGAGAGAGAGAGAGAGATTGCAGAAACTTCAAATGTTATCACTGAGTCATTGCCATCTGCAGAGTCAGAACCTATTGAAATTGGAGGTTGCTGAAGGCACAATCGAGGTGGAACATGAAGGCATTGAAATGTTGGAGGAAGTGGCTTGTGCCAAGCAGTCTATAAAGTACATCAGAGCACAGCTTCTTCTGATGATTCCACCCTAGCTCTGTTGGCAGATATTATGATGAAAGTACCATCTGGGTGATAGAAAAGAGCAGATTAAAGAAGAGGGTTGTACATCTGACCCAACAAGCAAACCAGTAGAAGGTATGTAAATTGTGGAATTTCAGCTGTCACATGTGAAAGACTCGATCCCTTGGGAGAAATGTAATTGTTCATTTAAACCACTTTACCATTTTTAAATTTTTTTAATGTTTTCATTTATTTTTGAAGGAAAGAGAGAGAGACAAGGCATGAGCAGGGGGAGAAACAGAGAGAGAGGGAGACACAGAATACGAAGCAGGCTCCAGGCTCTGAGCTGTCAGCACAGAGCCAGATGCGGGGCTCAAATGCACAAACTATGAGATCATAACCTGAACTGAAGTCGGATGCTTAACCGACTGAGCTACCCAGACCCAACAATCATTTTACCATTTTAATGAACACTGAAACCACACTCCACTGAGAGCCTCAAGTGTGAAATATGCAATAAAAGGTATCGCTGGGAGAGCATGTGGAGACAGCAACTCAACTGTTAACACCTCAGAGAAGGTGGAGTCAGTATGCAGCAAAGGACTGGGGGAAAATTTCACATGTGTCAATACTATGAGAAACAATGTGACCACTTTGGACATTTTAAAGAACGTCTCTGAAAACATGCAGGTGAAACACCTTCTGAATGTCCAAATTGTCATGAACGATCTGCCAGAAATGGCATCCTCAAATGTCACCTGACTGTGTGCCAAACTGGAGTGGGGACACAAAAAGGGAAGAAAATGCTTTAACAATGTCAGGTCCGTAACAATGTGTTTAACAACAGGGACCAGTTCAAAGATCATTTTGTAATACACACTGGAGATAAACCCCACCATTGCAGTCTATGTGACTTGTGGTTTATGCAAGGAAATGAATTAAGGAGGCATCTGGGTAATACTCACAGTATTTCAGAGTGTCTAGTAACCAAAGTTATTTCAGTAGAAACACGCATGCAAACTGAACCCCATGATTAATGACTATTATAGAACAAGTTGGGAAGGGGAATATGTTACCATTGCTTTCAATGTGGATTCAGCACAAGTCACTGTGGAACAGGTCCATCCCGATCTGCTCCAGAACAGCCAAGTGCATGATTCACAGATGAGTGAACTTCCAGGGCAGGTCCAGGTGGGTTATCTAGAACCGGGTCAAATTCAGACTGAAGAACGTACTGAAGTATCTGTGGAGCAGCTGAATGAATGGGTAAATCAGATGCCAGAGGAAGTACAAACTGAACTTCTAGAAGCTAATTTGGAACAAGTGACCCCCGAAATCATAAACCAGGAGGAGAGAGAGCCCATCCAAGCAGATGCTGTTGAGGCTGCCAGAGAAGCCTTCAAAGATGCTGATGGTTTAGAGACCAAACCAACAGTCGATTCCCAAGTTGAAAGGGCAGAGAATGAAAACAGAGTACCTGTGCCTGTTTTAGAATGAAATAACAAATGAATATTTTTTTTAATTTATGTGTTGGGTTTTTGAATTGATGATGGGCAATGTGACTGTCCTTAAGCTAACAGACAAATGGACCAATGTTAAAATCTTTTCTGTTGTGAACTGTTTCTATTGAAACAAACTGATCCCTCCCCCATTTAATGCCACACAGGAGGGATCCTTCCCATAAGTGCATGGGAAGCTTTGAGAAGTATTATTTCTGGAAACTTCAATGGATTATATTCTTATGGTACAGCTGGGTATGAATGTATTTTCATCGTGATAATGGTTTCTCCCTTCTCTCTTTCCCAGGTCATG
This sequence comes from Panthera uncia, assembly GCF_023721935.1. NCBI lineage: Eukaryota > Metazoa > Chordata > Mammalia > Carnivora > Felidae > Panthera > Panthera uncia. The sequence continues at coordinate 106,483,501 of NC_064808.1, forward strand.
TTCTTTCTCAGATGTTTTCCATGTTATAAAACCAAACCTGAAATCATTAGAAGACAAGTTTATGTATTCTAAATCATGTTAGAACATTGAATATATAGTAAACACAAGGCTGCATGAAGAAAAATACATTGTTACTGTGCAGTTAGATGTTGGTTTCTGGCCCTCTTTACTTTTTTTAAATGTTTTTTTTTTAATTTTTTTTAACGTTTATTTATTTTTGAGACAGAGAGAGACAGAGCATGAACGGGGAGGGTCAGAGAGAGGGAGACACAGAATCCGAAACAGGCTCCAGGCTCTGAGCTGTCCGCACAGAGCTGGACGCGGGGCTCGAACTCACGGACTGCGAGATCATGACCCGAGACGAAGTCGGCCGCTTAACCGACTGAGCCACCCAGGCGCCCCATGTTTTATTTATTTTTGAGAGAGAGAGAGAGAGAGAGAGAGAGAGAGAGAGAGAGAGAGAACGAACAAGTGGGGACAAAGCAGAGAGAGGGAGACAGACTCTGAAGCAGGCTCCAGGCCCTGAGCTGTCAGCACAGAGCCTGACATGGGGTATGAACTCATGAACCCCAAGATTGTGACCTGTGTGGAAGTCAGATGCTTAAGTGACTGAGCCACCCAGACGTCCCTGTCCTTCTTTAGTTCGAACAAACTTCTTGTCTATACTGATAGTCACAGATGTCATCTCAGCAACAGAAACAGAGGTGGTGACATTTCAAGAACATAAAAAAAAGCACACCCTTGTACCTTTTCAAAACCAACTAAACTTCTATAACGTGTCTCTGATTCTTTCAAAGTATGTGTTGTAAGGAGCAATGTAGGTGATACTCTAGTACTTTATGTTTTTGCTTATAGTGGCAACTATTGATTCTTTTTCTTGGTAAGTTAGATTGAGAAATTTTATTTAATGGCAACTGAAGGGCCATTTCCAAATGGGAAAATTCCTTTATATCTGTCTTCAACTTTTTTTGGTAAAAAGTTGCATTAGTATTTTACCACCATATGTAGAAAAGAGGAGCATCATTTAAAAATTAATACATTTAAAATAAAGTACAAAGAAAAATATGTATATGTCAGGTTTTGTTTTGAATGAATCTTTTTCTCTGATCCTAATGTAAAGATCTTGTGCTATAACTTTTAAAACCATACAAATAAGAGTGCTAAACTGTGGGCTTCAAAGTAGGTGCGTTTAACCAGTATTACTTGGAAAATAAAATAGAAGAAAGAAAGAAAGAAAGAAAGAAAGAAAGAAAGAAAGAAAGAAAAGAAAGAAAGAAAGAAAGAAATTTTCATGGGGTTTATTGTCTTCTGGTTTGTATAGTATCTTATACAATGTCTGTTGTAATTCTTTGTCCCTTTGTATGTAATGTGTCCTTTTCTCTTGCTATTTTTAAGATTTTCTGGTTATAATTTTTTAAATGTGTCAGGATGTGGTTTTCATCATGTTTATCCTGCTTGAAGCTTATTGAATATCTTACACCTGTGAGTTTACAGTGTTCATCAAATTTGCAAAGATTTTTTTTTTATTATTTCTCCAAATATTTTTCATGTTTCTTTCTCTTGTATCATTTGTGGAGTCAAATTACATATATTTAGATTATTTATCTAAGAACTCACTGATATTATTCTCTTGTGGTCTCTTTCTATGGGCTTAATTTTGGGAAGTTTATATCTCTGTCTTTAGGTTTATTGATGATTTGTTCTGAAGTGTCTATTCTGTGAAGTGCAGATTTTTTTTTTCTGCAGAGTCTAATCTACTGTTGACTTTTCATTTTATTTGATGTCTCTGTGTGTGTGTACCTTTACTATCCTTCCTCTATTCATGTTTTCTTTTAAATTCTTGAAAATGTTTATAATTTCTCTTTTAACATGCATTCGAATTCTACTGTCTGCATTATTTCTGAGTCTGTTCCTATTAACTGACTTTTCTCCTGATTAATTTTTCCCTGCTTTTTAGTATGTCCACTGATATTTTCATTAGATGCTAGACAGTAAATTTTATGTTATTAGTTCATGGATTGTGTTGTTTTTATTTAAAGAGTTTGGGCTTTTCTGATAGGCAATCAAGTTATTTTCAGTTTAGTCTGAAGGGCTCAAAGATTGTCTTAAGCTTTTTGAAGGTACTTATACCGTATTCTTTAGGAGTAGATTATTCCCACTATTGAAGCAGAGCTCATATGGGGTTTTTACTGAATGTCTGCAAACCATCAACAAGGGCTCTTTCTTCTGGCTGGTGGAAAAATCAAATGATTTCCATTCCTGCAGGAGTTCTGGGTTCCATTCAGCTCAGAGTTTCCCAGTTACTCAATTTTCCAAATTCTTGGAGCTTTCATTTGATGGACTGATTTCCCCATACTCAGCAAAATTTATAGAAATCCATCTTCAGATTTGTGGAGCTCTTTTCCTGTATAAATTCCTCCTTTCCAGAATTCTACTCTGTAACTTCCAGCAGCTTCGAAGTCCCTGACCCCTGATCTCCATCTCATCAACCCACTAGAACATTATGAAACACTTGGAACATCTCTCTCTGCTGTCTGTTTGGGGATGTGCCCCTGGGCAAAAAGCCAGCATGGTCATCAGGCTCAACTCATTTGCTTCCCTTCAGGGATCATGATCCAATGAGTTCTGTTGTTTAATGTCTGAAAAGAGTTGGTTCATAGATTTTGTCAAGTTTGCTAATTGTTTAAGACAGGAAATTAAATCCAGTCCTTTTACTCCTTCATGGCAGAAATAGAAACTGTCATATAATTTTTTTAATCTAGAGAAGTATTTCCTTGTTTTTCAAAAGAATAGAACAGTTGTTTTAAAATTGATGTTCAAATGGTTTGTCTAATCATTTCTTCATTACTACATTAAGATCACACACTCTTGTCAGGAAAACTACAAAATGATTCTGTGATCCTTCAGTGTATATATCAGAAGGCATATAATAAAGTAACTCATTGTTTATAACATATATTTAGATTTAAATGCCGTGTAATTATTCATATTCTCAGGTTCAGATCACATCTTTTTCCTGATAAAATCCTTTGTTTTTCCCAAAAAGTGAGGCGCTTTTTCTGGTATTGATTCATCTCTATACAGTAGAAATATATATATATATTCTAGATGGTTACATATTGAATAGAAGAAACAGATATTTATTTCGATATACATTATCCTGAAAATATCGTCTCATGCAGTATGGTAAATAGTATGTTATTAACATTTATTATACTAGAAACTGATTTTTTCTTTTTATACTTTCCTTATATACAAAAAAGTATGGTTTATATTTTTATTTGACCCAAGTTTGATTTATTTCCCCACTCTGTGATTCAGAGAGGTTCTCAATAGTCAGTGTATGTACTGCCCCATTTACCATGGCAGTTTTCATTAAAAATTATAAATGAGGATATAAAGTCTCTTAAAAGCATCACTGAATAACAGGATCAGATAAATAGCTAAGCGATCAGCTGCTATGGTTTTTACACTATAAAGGAGAAAATTATTTAACATAGTACTTACTATAGCATTTGCCTTAACTAAACACTGGTTCTCTTATGCACCCTCTTCTCTCTTTCTGAGCAGGAAGATACCATTGTGCCCCAGTCACAAAATCACAAATGCTTGATTCTGAGACCTATGCTCTGTTTAAACACTAATATTTCTTATATATAGCTAAGATTTAATATAAGGCTAACCCAACATTGTTCTCTTTGCCAGTTCTAACACTGGTTCCAAAAGCACATTTAATTCCCAGGGATACGCTGGATCCACTTCATGACACAGTGAACCCTGGCTGTATATTGCAGCTAATGATCTCAACTATGCAAATGAAGCTGTAACATCTGTAATTACAAAGAATATCACTGTAAATCATTTGACATGAATAAGCAGCCTCATTGCACTTCAGGAAAGGCTTTTTAATGAACAAGGTCTAATAATTTTAAAGGCTTAATGAGCAATTATGCTAAAACCGATGATAGCACTAAGAAGATTCATCATAATTTATTGTTTTTTCTCAGATGTGATTTCTAATAATAGCATAGGCAAGATCATGATTGAGGTTCTACCCTTATCAACACACCATTTTCATTACAAAATGAATCCCCCCATACCTAATGCTATGCATTCTAACCAGTGGGAAGGGGAAAAAGAGAACTGCTATTTATTAAAGATCATTACTACAAAGACTCTCATATATTAACTCATCTAATATACAACTAAATAACACTATATGATATTTATTATTTTTATTAAGTATATTATTATGTTCACATTTTTAATATGAGGAAACATAGACTCAGATATATTCAGGAATGTCTCCAAAGATTAGAAAGATAAGGAGAGAAAGAATTTGAATTGGACCCAGAATAACAGACTTTAAACCTAATACCCTTTCCACTGTATTACACTTCCTCTCTTTTATACCACTATAGCTACATACTGCATTAATTCAATGTACAACACTAGTAATTTGACTCCTATTCCTGTTTATGCATTTTGCTTAAACATTGATATATTAATATGCTTCTCATTTTTTAAAAATTTTATTTGAGCTGATTTTATCTGATTCCCATGGAAGATAATATGACTTAATTCAGTAAGTCATATCATGCATGTCTCATGTCAAGCTAATTTATAAATGGAAGACATTTGTAAATAGCTATCCATTATACTCCTGTTTACACCTGCTTCTATCTTCATTGCACCTATCACTTCTGCTAAATGCCTGAACAAATGGGAGAAATATGGCTTTCCAGAGTCTCAATATATTCACTAGTGTCTTGTGATCCTCTGAAATCCCTACACTCACTTGTTTTTTCTTCTGCTCATCAGGAAGCCATTTCGTTAATTTGTCCTATGGGCAAAAAAATTTGTTTGCCTAAACACAATGCAAACGTCCATGTACATAATGAACAACATTAATGCCATTTTATTTGGGGGACTTAAGAGGGTAATTAGTAGCAGTCCTTAGCTCAGAAGAGCCAATGTCTTTCTTTTTGTTTTGTTTTGTTTTTTGCTCTCTTGTCTATTTTGATCACAGTAATATGAGCTAAGTGAACTTAATAAAAGTGAGAGGCCCCTCATTTCTTTTTTTTAAAGCTTATTTATTTATTTTGAGAGAGAGAGCACAAAGTCGTGAGGGCAAAGAGAGAAGAGACATCGAAAATACCAAGCAGGCTCTGTACCCGCACAATGGAGCCAGATGCAGGGCTCAAACCCATGAACCCTGAAATCATGACCTTAGCCAAACTCAGATGCTTAACCAACTGAGCCACCCGGTTGCTCTGGACCCTCATTTCTTCTTGCCTTCTCACCTGGAAGGCTTGTATTATAAAACCAAACTACCAGGAAGCCCAGAACACTTAATTACAGTTAGTGATGATTTACCAGAATCAATATTTTAGAACTTATCTGTATCCTAATTTAAGTCTTCCAAACCATGGTCATCAGAGTAATAACCAAGTAAATAAAATTTTCATCGTTTCTTCTGTCTTTTGGGGGAACTTATATAATGTCAATAAAATCAGATCTGAGCCTGCAAAGCTATGTAGAAATAACTGGAAAAAATATATCAGAAAAGATTCATTTCCAAATGTGTTCATTTCCCCAGTGCCAAACACAAATGTATCAGTTGAGGAAATCTAATGTCTTCAGAGGACCAAGGTCACCAAATGTTGTAGGCTCTATGAAAAGCCTACCATTTTATTTCAAATTGACACATTGCCCCATCTAGTTGAAACTCCACAGCTCAAGTACAAGTACAGTTTAGTTTAGGTTCTTATTAAACTGACTCAAAACACTTTAAAATGAAAGCTCCTGAAATTAGAAAATGTGCTCTGGAAATGAAAATGGTAAAATAAAAACAATGGATCTCATATTTGCAACAAGTCTGAGAATCAATGCAAAATGAAAGTCTCAAGGGACAATATGCAACATTAGCCACCATTTTAACAGCTACCCAATCAGTGAAGACTAATTAAAAAATAGCAAATCCATATTTCTACTAAATGAATACATGGTATTATTGGAAGCCAGAAAGTTAAACTCTCTTCATCCAGCTCCATATTAATAAAAGGAAGTTATTCCTTCACTATTTAAAAATGTGCCAAGACTTCATATAAGCCAAACTATACATGTTTAAAGACAGTGACTATTAGAAAGGAAATTTAGATCTCAGACCCTGGGTCCACAACAAGAAAGACAAAGAAGACCTAAAGATCAGCCTCACACCTGAATTCTTCTTGCCCTGCTTTCTTATCTTCTCTCCCTAGTTTACTGGTATGTGTCAGTTAATAGACAAACACTGTCAGAAACTAAAATTAATATAAAAGAAGACAAGACATGGTCCCTAATCTACTTTCTGAATTTTATCGTTTGTAGGTAAAAGAGAGAAGGAGAAAAAGCTAACATTTATCCCTAGCAAGAGGAAGTATTGTAGAGTAGTTAAGGATATCGGCTTCCAGTCCAGTCCACACTGGGTTCAAATCCCAATACTACCACTTACTGGCTCTATGGCCTTGAGTAAAATACTTAACTGTGTCTCAGTTTCCTTACCTGTGTAATGGAGTGATAACAGATCCTTAGGATCAATAAGAGAAATAAACAAGTAAACACATGATATAGCCCTCACTAAATATGAACTGTTGCCATTAGGTATTCCACATCAACTACCATACTAAGTGCTTTTGAATACATTCACTTTTGACCTTTCCATCACCCATTGTAATAGTTACTCAATTACACAGATGAGAAAATTGGCATGCAGAGAATTCAAATTCATTGTCCAATGATAACCAGTAAGTGGTGTTGCGAAGACTGAGACTCAGATCTAATTATAAAGCTTGTATTCTTTCCACGACATGTGCCTATCTGACTTATTTTAAGGCATTTTACAAGATGACAGCTTTAATACTTTTTAAAAGGGTCAGAGGAATCCAATCGGTGATTCCATACTTAAAACAAATACAACAACCTAACCTGATGCTTTTACAACTTGGCTTAACAAGATTTCCCCTTCCATTTAAGATGGATCTAATTAACTCATGTCCTAATTAACTATCCTGTAACTGGTCTGCAAATTAATCTGATCTTCTTTTCTCCACATAGATCATGTTCCTTTCTTGTGATCAAGAATACCTTCTTATGGGGCACCTGGGTGGCTCAGTGTGTTAAGAGTCCATATGTGGCTCAGGTCCTGATCTCACAGTTTGTGGGTTCAAGCCCGGTGTTGGATTCTGTGCTGACAGCTTAAAGCCTGCAGCCTGCTTCAGATTCTGTGTCTCCCTCTCTCTCTCTGCCCCTCGCCTGCTCATGCTCTTCCTCTCTCAAAAATAAATAAACATCAGAAATTTTTAAAAAGAATACCTTATTACAATAATTATAATTGACCATACAAATATTTTCAAAAAACTGAGTTTTCAAAATATGCTGTGTCAAGGAGAAAAAAAGAACTCATTCTCCCATATAAGATCATGGATATGACAGACCACCCTAGGTTCACAGGGTATGACTGACATCCAAATTTACATTTACTCCTATGCCTGGCTCTTGACCCAGATTTTGTACTACTTGTCAGTTCTTCCATCCTTCAGTCTCCCAGCTGCAGACCAAAACGACGTGAAGACTCTGAATCCACTCATTCATTTGCTCAATATATATTGATTTATTACTTTCAGTGTTCCAGGAACTGGAGGCTGGAACACTCTGTTCCAGCCTCTGGAGAGGCTACTGTAAGCAGAAAAAAGTCCCTGCCTGCATAGAGATTTATTTCCTAGTGGGAGAAGAGATGCATTAAATAGATATACTATTCAAGGGCAAAAAATGCAATGAAAAAAAAAGGGGAAAAAAAGATAGTGTATGTATATGGGTAAAGTTGTAAAATTAAACAGATTAACGAAACCTCACTGAAAAGATGATATTTGAGCAAACACCTGGAAGAGGTGAGCGAGCATGTCATATGACATATGAGTAAGAAACATCCCAAGCAGAGATAACAGCAAGTATGAAGAACTTGATGCTAGAAAATGCCTAATGCATTTGACCGATGCAAGCAAACCACAGTGTCAAGAGGTAAGATCAGAAAAGTAATGAGGGACCAGATCATGTAGCGCCTGACAGAGTACTACTGTAGTACTCCACAGTTACCCCAGTGAACAATAAAGACGTTGAAGGTTTTGGAGCAGAGAACTAGCAAGATTTTACTTAAGTTTTGAAAGGATTCCTTTTGTTGCTATATTAAAAATGTACTGTATGGTATTAATGGCAACAACAAAGATAAAATAAATATTTTTATATCTGTAGAAGAAATTTAATGTGTTTAATAGGAAATAGAGAAGAGAAATAAGAAACTGCAGGAGATGTAAGATATGACATTAGGTAGCAAGAATAAGGCCTACTATATCAATAATAACAATAAATATAAATGGGTGTGATTTTTCAATTGACAGAAGGACTCAGATTAGGAAAATAAAGAAAGTCAGGAGAGCTTCTGGGAAGATGGCGGCGTAGGAGGAAGCTAGGCTCACCGAGTCCTGCGGATCACTTAGATTCCACCCACACCTGCCTAAATAACTCAGAAAATCGCCAGAAGACTAGCAGAACGGCTTCTCCAGAGCCAAGCATAGACAAGAGGTCCACGGAAGAGGGTAGGAAGGGTGGAGAGGCAGTGCGTGCTACACAGACTGGCAGGAGGGAGCCTGGGTGGAGGGGCAGCCCACTGGACAAGCAGAAACCCCGAGTCTGGCTGGCAAAAATGGAGAGGCTGGATGGAGTGTGTTCTGACAGCAAGCAGGACTTAACATCTGGAAGGTTATAAGTTAACAGCTCTGCTTGGAGAACAGGAGGGCTGGAGGACAACGGGAGGGAGAGTTGTTGAGCCCCAGACAACAGAGAGCAGCGTGGCAGGGAACAAAGGTGCTCACCAGCGCCATCTCCCTCGCCCATCCCCGAGCCAAAATCCCAAAGGGAACCAGTTCCTGTCAGGGAACTTGCTTGCACCACGCAAACACCCAACTCTGCTTCTGCGGATCCATCCCTCCCGCAGGTCTGACTCCCGCCCAGTGCTGCAGATCTGCTTTGGGGAAATCTCCCAAAGCAGATTTCCAAAGGAAAAGTGAGCTGAGCCTGCCCCCCCCCCCCCCGCCCCTGTGCACCTTGCCGATCCACCCCAGCTAATACACCAGATCCCCAGCACCAAAAGCCTGGCAGTGTGCAAGTAGCCCAGATGGGCCACACCATCCCACAGTGAATCTCACCCCTAGTAGAGGGGAAGAGAAGGTAGAAACCAGTCTGACTGTGGCCCCAGTGGTGGGCTGGGGACACACATAAGGTCTGACTGCAGCCCCGCCCACCAATGCAAGTTATTCAAGACAGCATAGGGGAACGGCCCTGCAGTTCCGCACCACTCCAGGGACTATCCAAAATGACGAATCGGAAGAATTCCCCTCAAAAAAATGTTCAGAAAATAACGACAGCTAACGAACGGATCAAAAACGATTTAAACAATATAACAGAAAGTGAATTTAGAATAATAGTCATAGAATTAATTGCTGGGCTTGAAAAAAAGTATAAAGGACAGCAGGGAATCTATTGCTATAGAGATCAAGGGACTAAGGAGCAGCCAGGAGGAGCTAAAAAATGCTATTAATGAGCTGCAAAATAAAATGTAGATGACCACAGGCTGGATTGAAGATGCAGAGGAGAGAATGGGTGAACTAGAAGATAAAATTATGGAAAAAGAAGAAGCTGAGAAAAAGAGAGATAAAAAAATCCAGGAGTATGAGGGGAAAATTAGAGAACTAACTGATGCACTAAAGAGAAATAATAGACGCATAATTGGTATTCCAGAGGAGGAAGAGAGAGGGAAAGGCGCTGAAGATGTACTTGAACAAATCATAGCTGAGAACTTCCCTGATCTGGGGAAGAAAAAAGGCATTGAAATCCAAGAGGCACAAAGAACTCCCTACACACATAACTTGAATCAATCTTCTGCACAACATATCATAGTGAAACTGGCAAAATACAAGGATAAAGAGGAAATTCTGAAAGCCGTTAGGGATAAACATGCTCTAACATACAAAGGGAGACCAATAAGACTCATGACTGATCTCTCTTTTGAAACTTGGCAGGCCAGAAAGGAATGGCAGGAAATCTTCAAAGTGATGAACAGTAAAAATATGCAGCCAAGAATCCTCTACTCAGCAAATCTGTCATTTAGAATAGGAGAGATAAAGGTCTTCCCAAACAAACAAAAACTGAAGGAATTCATCACCACTAAACCAGCCCTACAAGAGATCCTAAGGGGAATCCTGTGAGACAAAGTACCAGAGACATAGCTACAAGCATGAAACCTACAGACATCACAATGACTAGAAAGCCCATATCTTTCCATAATAACACTGAATGTAAATGGACTAAATGCTCCAACCAAAAGACATAGGGTATCTGAATTGATAAAAAAACAAGACCCATCTATTTGCTGTCTACAAGAGACTAATTTTAGGCCTGAGGACACTTTCATATTGACAGTGAGGGGATGGAGAACTATTTATCATGCTACTGGAAGTCAAAAGAAAGCTGGAGTTGCCATACTTATATCAGACAAACTAGACTTTAAATTAAAGGCTTTAACAAGAGATGAAGATAGGAATTATATAATAATTACAGGGTCTATCCATCAGGAAGAACTAACAATTATAAATGTCTATGCACCAAATACAGGAGACGACAAATATATAAACCAAATCATCACAACATAACCAACCTTATTGATAAGAATGTGGTAATTGCAGGGGACTTTAATACCCCACTTACAACAATGGATTGATCATCTAGACACATGATCAATAAAGAATACAAAGGCCCTGAATGATACATTGGATCAGATGGACTTGACAGATATATTTAGAACTCTGCATCCAAAAGCAACAGAATATACTTTCTTCTCGAGGGCACATGGAACATTCTCCAAGATAGAACACATACTGGGTCACAACACAGCCCTTCATAAGTATACAAGAATTGAGATCATACATGCATACTTTCAGATCACAATGCTATGAAGCTTGAAATCAACCACAGGAAAAAGTCTGGAAAACCTCCAAAAGCATGGGGGTTAAAGAACACCCTACTAAAGAATGAATGGGTCAAACAGGCAATTAGAGAAGAAATTTAAAAATGTATAGAAACAAACGAAAATGAAAATACAACAATCCAAACACTTTGGGATGCAGCTAAGGCAGTTCTGAGAGGAAAATACATTGCAATCCAGGCCTATCTCAAGAAATAAGAAAAATCCCAAATACAAAATGTAACAGCACACCTAAAGGAAATAGAAGCAGAGCAGCAAGGACACCCCAAACCCAGCAGAAGAAACATAAAAAAGATCAGAGCAGAAATAAACAATTTAGAAGCTAAAAAAACTGTAGAGCATATCAATGAAACCGAGAGTTGGTTTTTTGAAAAAATAAACAAAATTGATAAACTTCTAGCCAGGCTTCTCAAAAACAAAAGGGAGATGACCCAAATAGATAAAATCATGAATGAAAATGGAAATATTACAATCAATCCCTCAGAAACACAAGCAATTACAGGGAATACTATGAAAAATTATATGCCAACAAACTGGACAACCTGGAAGAAATAAACAAATTCCTAAGAACCCACACACTTCCAAAACTCAAACAGGAAGAAAGAGAAAACTTGAATAGACCCATAACCAGTGAAGAAATAGAATCAGTTATCAAAAATCTCCCAACAAATAGAGTTCAGGAGCAGATGGCTTCCCTGGGGAGTTCTAAAGCAGAGATAATACCTATCCTTCTCAAGCTTCCAAAAAATAGAAAGGGAAGGAAACTTCCAGACTCCTTTCATGAAGCCAGCATTAATTTGGTTCCTGAACCAGACAGAGACCCAGAAAAAAAGAGAACTACATGACAATATCCCTGATGAATATGGAAGCAAAAATTCCCAATAAGATACTAGCAAATCGAATTCAACAGCATATAAAAAGAATAATTCACCATGATCAAGTGGGATTCATTCCTGGGATGCAGGGCTGGTTCAACAGTAACAAATCAATCAACATGATATATCACATCAATAAAAAAAAAAAAAGATAAGAACCATATGGTCCTGTCAATTGATGCAGAAAAAGCATTTGACAAAGTTCAGCATCCTTTCTTAATAAAAACCCTCGAGAAAGTCAGGATAGAAGGAACATACTTAAAACATCATAAAAGCCATTTATGAAAAGCCCACAGCTAATATAATCATCGATGGGGAAACACAGAGAGCTTTCTCCCTGAGATCAGGAACACAACAGGGATCCCCACTCTCACCACTGTTGTTTAACATAGTGTTGGAAGTGCTAGCATCAGCAATCAGACAACAAAAGGAAATCAAAGCATCAAAATTGGCAAAGATGAAGTCAAGCTTTCACTTTTTGCAGATGACATGATCTTATACATGGAAAATCCAATAGACTCCACCAAAAGTCTGCTAGAACTGATACATGAATTCAGCAAAGTTGCAGGATACAAAATCAATGTACAGAAATCAGTTGCATTCTTGTACACTAATAATGAAGCAACAGAAAGCAAATAAAGAAACTGATCCCATTCACAATTGTAAAAAGAAGCATAAAATACCTAGGAAAAACCTAACCAAAGATGTACAAGATCTGTATGCTGAAAACTATACAAAGCTTATGAAGGAAATTGAAGAAGATAGAAAGAAATGGAAAAACATTGCGTGCTCATGGATTGGAAGAATAAACCTTGTTAAAATGTCAATACTACCCAAAGCTGTCTACACATTCAATGCAATCCCAATCAAAATTGCACCAGCATTCTTCTCGAAGCTAGAACAAGCAATCCTAAAATTCATATGGAACCACAAAAGGCCCCAAATAACCAAAGTAATTTTGAAGAAGACCAAAGCAGGAGGCATCACAATCCCAGACTTTAGCCTCTACTACAAAGCTGTCATCATCAAGACAGCATGGTATTGGCACAAAAACAGACACATAGACCAATGGAATAGAATAGAAACCCCAGAACTAGACCCACAAACGTATGGCCAACTCATCTTTGACAAAGCAGGAAAGAACATCCAATGGAAAAAAGACAGTCTCTTTAACAAATGGTGCTGGGAGAACTGGACAGCAACATGCAGAAGGATGAAACTAGACCACTTTCTTATACCATTCACAAAAATAAACTCAAAATACATAAAGGACCTGAATGTGAGACAGGAAACCGTCAAAACCCTAGAGGAGAAAGCAGGAAAAGACCTCTCTGACCCCAGCCGTAGCAATTTCTTACTTGACACATCCCCAAAGGCAAGGGAATTAAAAGCAAAAATGAACTATTGGGACCTCATGAAGACAAAAAGCTTCTGCACAGCAAAGGAAACAATCAACAAAACTAAAAGGCAACCAATGGAATGGGATAAGATATTTGCAAATGACATATGGGACAAAGGGCTAGTATCCAAAATCTATAAAGAGCTCACCAAACTCCACACCCAAAAAACAAATAATCCAGTGAAGAAATGGGCAGAAAACATAAATAGATACTTCTCTAAAGAAGACATCCAGATGGCCAATAGGCACATTAAAGATGCTCAACATCGCTCCTCATCAGGGAAATACAAGTCAAAACCACACTCAGATATCACCTCACGCCAGTCAGAGTGGCCAAAATGAACAAATCAGGAGACTATAGATGCTGGAGAGGATGTGGAGAAATGGGAACCCTCTTGCCCTGTTGGTGGGAAGGCAAACTGGTGCAGCCGCTCTGCAAAACACTGTGGAGTTTCCTCCAAAAATTAAAAATAGACCTACCCTATGACCCAGCAGTAGCACTGCTAGGAATTTACCCAAGGGATACAGGAGTATTGATGCATAGGGGCACTTGTATCCCAATGTTTATAGCAGCACTCTCAACAATAGCCAAATTGTGGAAACAGCCTAAATGTCCATCAACTAATGAATGGATAAAGAAATTGTGGTTTATATACACAATGGAGTACTACGTGGCAATGAGAAAGAATGGAATATGGCCCTTTGTAGCAACGCGGATGGAACTGGAGAGTGTGATGTTAAGTGAAATAAGTCATACAGGGAAAGACAGGTACCGTATGTTTTCACTCTTATGTGGATCCTGAAAATCTTAACAGAAACGCATGGGGGAGGGGAAGGAAAAAAAAAGAGGTTAGAGTGGGAGAGAGCCAAAGCATAAGAGACTCTAAAAAACTGAGAACAAACTGAGGGGTGATGGGGGTGGGAGGGAGGAGAGGGTAGGTGATGGGCAATGAAGAGGGCATCTTTTGGGATGAGCAATGGGTGTTGTATGGAAACCAATTTGACAATAAATTTCATATATTAAAATAAATAAATAAATAAATAAATAAATAAATAAAAAGAAAGTCAATAAAACATTATGTACTTGGAAAAATTTTAAACGTTGAATATGAAAAAAATTTAATTATTAGGCAAATATGAAACAATTTTGAAAGCAATATTGTTATCTGACAAGATATAAGGAAGACAAAAAGTGGCACAAAAGAATATTACATGCTGGCAAAAGGAACAATAGAGCAAGATGATATAGCCCTTATTAACATCATTGCACCTAAGAATGGTGCTTGAAAATATGTCAAGCAGCAACTGACATAAGTAAATTAATATATATGTATGTATATATATATATATATATATATATGTATGTACACACACACACACATATACATACACATATAAATGAATAATAGTAATTGGAGATTTAGCACACCCATTTCTGCAAATGATAGATGGAAGAGACAAAAAATAAACATCAGGATTTGAACAGTATTATAAGTATGCGGGTGCTAACACACACACACAGGCACACGCACATAGAAAAAACACACACTCAGGCACACACACATAGACAAACACACACACACACACACGCACACACAAAGAGAAAGAAATCTATACCTAACATAAAGAGTACACCTACCATAAGAACACTGAGTAATGTATAGAATTATTCAATCACTATAATGTATACCTGAAGCTAATAAAACACTGTGTGTTAACTATAATGGAATTAAAATGTAAAACTTAATTAAAAAAAAAAAAGAAATCTATACCTAACAAAGTAAGATGCTCATGGAACATTTAAAAAATAGACCGTATGTTAAGAAAAAAAAGAAATCACCAATAAAAGCCAAAGTATTAATATTATGTAGACTATATACACCAACCATAATGCGATAAAATTGCAAAATAAAAACAAAGTAGAGCTTAAAATTTATATATTTGAAAAAACTAAATAGAATATTTCTAAAAAAAATAAAAAATAAAAAGGAAACCGTATAGGAAATTCAATATGTTGATGTTAATGATTATGGGTTTGTTTGGGTTTTTTTGATGTTTACTTAAATTTGTTTATTTGTAATATCTAAAAAGTCAGGGAGTAACAAGTAAAATGATACACATTCTGATGCTCATGTTAATGATTATAAAAGCAATGTATTAAAATTGGGGGGACAGAACTAAAAAGTAAGATGTCTTACCTCACAAAGAGCCAATTTTCACCCTTTTAGGGGTGATATCACCCGTGTTGAGAATGCACATCCTAAATAATCTACCAATTTACAGGAATTGAAGCACACAGAGGGTCATATTAAATAACACCACAGGGATATAATCAGCAAAAGCTAGACAGTGCTTATAAATATATACGTAAATGGAAGGATAAAACAAGAACATTTTTTAAATTTTTATTTATTTTTGAGAGACAGAGAGACAGAGAGAGGGAGACACAGAATCTGAAGCAGGCTCCAAGCTCTGGGTGGTCAGCACAGAGCCCAACATGGGGCTTGAACCCATGAACTGGAGGATCGTGAAGCAAGCCAAAGTCGGACATTTAACTGACGGAGCCACCCAGTCAATTTGTAGAATTGACTCTTTGCAACTATTAATTTTCATAATTAAAAGCAAAGTTAAATTTAAAGATGAATGCCCACAATTTGAAAGCAAGAATGAACAAATTAACCTACAAGGCAATTTAAACCATAGGGACTACTCAATTTCTTCAACAAGCATTTGCAAGAAAAAAATCAAAGAGAAATGTTTAGACAATAGTAACTTAAAAGATAGCTCACAAATTGTGGTGTAGGGAACATTTTTTCAATACTGATTCAGAAAAATCAACTGTACCAAAAACTTCCTCATCCAAATGCAGAAATCTAATATTAAGATATTTAGTTCTGATGCCACAGAAATAAAAGGGATCATAAGAGATTACTGTGAATAATTATATGTCAACAAATTTGATAACTTAGAAGAAATAGACAAATTCCTAGACACATACAAGCTACAAAGACTGAACCATGAAGAAACAAAAAATCCAAACATGTAAAGAAGAATTAACAACAACCTTTCCCAAAAGCTTCCAAAAATTAAAGAGCAAAATATATTCCCAAACTCATTTTATGATATCAGCATTACCATATTAGCAAAGGCATAAAAAGGCTAGAAGAAAAGAAAACTCCTCATCAATATCCTTGATGAGCAGAGATGCAAATATCCTCAACAAAATAGTAGCAAACCAAATTCAAGAGCACATTAAAAAAAAACAATATAGCAGGACCAAGTAGGGTTTTATTCTTGGGAATGCAAGCAATATGGAAACCGTTCTATCTGATATGCCACTTAACAGAGTGACAGATGAAAATCACATGATCATCTCAATAGAAAAATTATTTGACAAAATTAAACATCTTTGAAGATAAAAACTCTCAATAAACTTGGAATGAAAGGAAATTGCATCAACATAAGGAAGAGTATATATGAAAACCTACAGTAAACATGATGATACTCAATGGTAAAAAAATGGAAAGCTTTTCCCCCTTGGATCAGGAACAAAACAAGGAGGTCCACTGTCACCATTCCTATTCATCATAGTATTGGAAGTCCTAGCCACAGAAATTGAGCAAGAAAATGAAATAAAATCAAACAATAGGAAAGGAAAAAGTAAAACTACCTTTGTTTACAAATGACATGATCTTATATGTAGAAAACTCTAAAGATTACACCAAAGGACTGTTAGAACTAATAAATAAATTCCATAAAATTGCAAGATACAAATCTACATGAAAACAACCAGTTATGTTTTTTGTTATTTTTTTAACATGTCTTTATTTTTGAGAGACAGAGAGTGGGCAGGGGAGGGGGCAGAGAGAGAGGAGACACAGAATCCAAAGCAGGCTCCAGGCTCTGAGCCGTCAGCACAGGACCCAACACTGGCCTGAACCCATGAACTGTGAGATCATGACCTGAGCTGAAGTCAGATGCTCAACCGACTGAGCCACCCAGGCTCCCCATAACCAGTTTTTTAGACTCTAATAATATATTATCCAAAAAAAAAGAAATTAAGAAAACAATCTGATGGATCATTCATCAAAACAACAAAATACTTAGAAATACTAACTTAAGAGGTCAAAGACTTGCATATTGAAAAATTACAAGACAATGATGAAATAAAGACACAAATAAATGGAAAGATATCCAATATTCATAGACTAGAAGACTTTATATTGTTAAAATGTCCAAACTACCCAGATTCTAGATCTGATGCAATACCTATTAAAATTTCAATATTTTTATCTGAAATACAAAAAGCATCCTAAAATTCATATGGAACCCCAAAGGACCTCAAACAGCCAAAACAACCTTGAGAAAGAACAAAGCTGGAGACATCACATTTCCTGATTTCACAATATATTACAAAGCTATGGTACTAAAAAAAATATGGTACTGTTATAAAGACAAACACATAGACAAAGTGAACACACTAGAGAACCTAGAAATAAACCCATCATATTTAGACAACTAATCTTCAAACAGGGGTGCCAAGAATACACAATGAAGAAAGGGTGATGTCTTCAAGAAATGGTGTTGTGGGGTGCCTGGGTGGCTCAGTTGGTTAAGTGTCCGACTTTGGCCCAGGTCATGATCTCACAGTTTGTGAGTTCGAGCCCTGCATTGGGCTCTGCACTGACAGTTCAGAGCCTGAAGCCTGCTTCAGACTCTGTGTCTCCCTCCCTCTCTGCTCTTCTCCTGCTCATGCTCTGTCTCTCTCTCTCTCTCCTTCAAATATAAATAAAAACATTTAAAAATTTTAAAAAAGAAATGGTGTTGTGAAAACTGGATATCCACATGCAAAAAAATGAAATGGGATTCTTATCCTATATCATACACAAAATCAAATCAAAATTGATTAAAGACTTTGATGTAACACCTGAAACTGTAAAACTCCTAAAAAAAAAAAATAGGAAAAAATCACATGACATTGGTCTTGGCAATGATTTCATGGATATAACAACAGAAGCATAGGCAACAAAAGAAAAATGAACAAGTAACACTACATCAAACTAAAAAGCTTCTGCACAGCCAAGGCAACAATCAACATAAGGAAAAGGCAACCCATGGGATGCAAGAAAATATTTGCAAACTATATATTTGATAAAGGGTTAATTTCTAAAATATATAGGGAACTCCTACAACTCACTAGGAAAAAAATAACAATTAAAATAGGCAAAGCACTTTTGAATAAACATTTCTAAAAAAGACATACAAATGGCTTAGGATGAATCTTCTGCTATACCAACAGATAGAAGATAAAATGCTCAATATCACTAACCATCAGAGATATACAAATCAAAACAACAAGGCGATGTTATTTATAAGCATATTAATTGGGTAAATTTCATGCCAAGTATCTTTTCTGAAGTGAAATAATACAATACAATACAATACAATACAATACAATACAATATAAAAGATATCACTCAGTTTTTAACATTTTAGGTAGGATAATGGCATTGTGGTTATATTTCAAAAAAGAATCCATATATTTGGATTTTACAGTGTGGATATTTATAGGTTAAATTCTATGATGTATGGATTTGCTGCATAATGATCTGGAGGGGGAGACAAGTGGGCAAGGTAGAGAGGGGATGAGATGGTCCAGACTGTACCTGCTAAAGCTGTGTGCAGGCATATGCAACATCACTGTTGTATCCTCTCTACTTAAATAAATAAATACACACACACACATACATATATTTTATATACTATTTTATATTCCATATTTTATAGTATATGATATATTTCATGTATTTTATTATATAAAATATAAAATTACATACAATATATATTGCCATATAAAATAATATTAAACATATAAATATAAAATAATAATGTATATAAAAACATGTATGAAAGTTGCAAGATAAAAGTTTTTTTAATGACTAGTATTCATCTCAAAAATTGGGACTTAGAACAACCAATCATAAACCCCTTTCCTCCAAAAAGAAGAAAAAAGAAGGAAGGAAATAATAAAGTTAAGAGCAGAAGATTAGCAAAATTAATTCTAGTTCTTTGAAAAGATGAATATAATAAGCAAGAAATACCTACAGTAAGATTAAGCAAGAGAAAAAGGGAGAAGGATATGGTTAAATCAAAATTTTTTTTTTTTTAATGGAACGCTTCACAAATTTGCGTGTCATCCTTGCGCAGGGGCCATGCTAATCTTCTCTGTATCGTTCCAATTTTAGTATATGTGCTGCCGAGGTGAGCACAAATCAAATTTAATTTAAAAAGGAAAATAAAAAAAGATATCAGTTATTTAAAAATGATTTAAAAAGTTACTCTAAACAGCTTACACTAATAAATTTGAAAACAGACAAAATGAAAAAAGTTCTAGAAATGTACAAAACACAAACATTGATGCAAGAAAGAGAATGGGAAGGGCCCCTGGGTGCCTCTGTCAATTGAGCATCTGACTCTTGATTTCAGTTCAAGGTCATGATTGCACAGTTTGTGAATTCGAGCCCCACATCAGGCTCTGTGCTGAAATTACTGAGCCTGCTTGGGATTCTCTCTGTCTCCTTTCTCTCTCTGCCCTTTCCACATGCTCTCCCACTCTTTTTCTTTCTCAAAATAAAAAATAAATGAACTTAAGAAAAACAAAGAGAAGTTTTATAGGGCAGTAAGAATCAAAGAAATTAAAATGGTATTAAAGACTATTTCTCCCCCCAAATCCAAGCTATCTTGGCTTTGCAGGACAATTCTACCAATTTTTCAAGGAATAATTCTTTATTATTTTATATAAATTATTTCAGAAAAAAATGAGAAAAAAAGATGCCCAATTCTTTTTATGAGGTTAGTGCAATGTTTTGGGTTTTTTTTCTCAAATTTTAATTTAAATTCTAGGGACACCTGGGTGGCTCAGTTGGTTAAGTGTCCGACTTCAGCTCAGGTCATGATCTCACAGTCTATGAGTTTGAGCCCTGCATTGGGCTCTGTGCTGACAGCTCCAAGCCTGTAGCCTGCCTCAGATACTGTGACTCCCCCTCTCTCTCTGCCCCTCCCCTGCTTATGCTCTGTCTCTCTGTCTCAAAAATAAATAAAAACAGAGAGAAGCTTCAGGAAAGATGGTGACGTAGGAGGACTGGGCTCACCACGTCCTGCTGATCACTTAGATTCCCCCCACATCTGCCTAAATAACCCAGAACACTGCCAGAAGACTAGCAAAACGGACCCTCCAGAGCCAAGTGTAGAAAAGAGGCCCACAGAAAAGGGTAGGAAGGGCGGACAGGTGGTGCGCGCTACACAGACTGGCAGGAGGGAGCCATGGCAGTGGAGGGGCAGCCCACCCAGCAAGGCATAGCCCCTGAGTCTGGCTTGTAAAAGCAGAGGGGCTGGACTGCATGAGTTCTGACAGCCAGCGGGACTTAACATCTGGAATGTTAAGAGTCAATAGCTCTGCTTTCGGAGAGTGGGGAGGGCGAGAGGACAATGGGAGGGAGAGGTGTAGAGCTCAGGAAGACAGTGATCAGCTCTGCAGGGAACAAAGATGCTGGACTGCTCCATCTCCCTCTCCCATTCCCCAGACAAAACCCCAACGGGAACCAGTTCCCATCACTGAACTTGCTTGCACTGCGCACACACCCAATGTTGTGCTTCAGTGGATCCATCCCTCTGACAGGTTGGCCTCCCTGCTGGTGCTGCAGGGCACCTCCTGAAGGGGACCATTGAGGGCAAAGTGAGCAGAACCTGCCCATCCTGCCCATGTGCTCCTTGTGGATCCACCCTGGATAATACACCCTTGGCCAGATCCCATCGAGCAGCACCACAAGCTTCACAGTGTGCAAGTAGCCCAGACAGGGGACACACCACTCCATAGTGAGTCCTGCCCCTAGCAGAGGGGAAGATAAGGTACACACCAGTCTGTGGCCCCAGCGGTGGGCTGGGGACAGACATCAGGTCTGACTGCGGTTCCGCCAACCAACACAAGTTTCTCCAGACAGTGCAGGGGAAGTGCCCTGCAGTTTGGAGCTACCACAGGGACTGTGGTAATGATGAAATGGAAGAATTCTCACAAGAAACTTAGGAAATAGCAACAGCTAACAAATTGATCAAAAACGATATAACAGAAAAAGAATTTAGAATAATAGTCATAAAATTAATCACTGGGCTTGAAAAAAGTAGAGAGGACAGCAGAGAATCTATTACTACAGAGATCACAGGACTAAGAAACAGTCAGGAGGAGCTAAAAAATGCTATAAATGAGCTGCAAAATAAAATGGAAATGACCACAGCTCCGATTGAAGAGGCAGAGGAGAGAATAGGTGAATTAGAAGATAACATTATGGAAAAAGAAGAAGCTGAGAAAAAGATTTAAAAAATCCAGGAGTATGAGGGGAGAATTAGAGAACTAACTGAAACAATTAAAGCAATAATATACGCATAATTGGGATTCCAGAGGAGGAAAAGAGAGGGAAAGGTGCTGAAGGTGTACTTGAACAAATCATAGATGAGAACTTTCCTGATAAGGGGAAGGAAAAAGACATTGAAATCCAAGAGGCACAGAGAACTCCCTTCAGATATAACTTGAATTGATCTTCTGGACAACATATCAGAGTGAAACTGGCAAAATACAAGGATAAAGAGAAAATTCTGAAAGCAGCTTGGGATAAACGTGCTCTAACATATAAAGGGAGACCAATAAGACTAGTGATGGATCTATCTACTGAAACTTGGCAGGCCAGAAAGGAATGGCAGGAAATCTTCAAGGTAATGAAAAGAAAAAATAGGCAGACAAGAATCCTTTATCAAGCAAGTCTGTCATTTAGAATAGAAGGAGAGATAAAGGTCTTCCCAAATAAACAAAAACTGAAGGAATTCATCACCACTAAACCAGCCCTACAAGAGACCCTAAGGATGATTCTATGAGTGAAATGTTGCAAGGACCACAAAGTACCAGAGACATCGCTACAAGCATGAAACCTACAGACATCACAATGACTTGAAAACCCATATCTTTCCATAATAACACTGAATGTAAATGGACTAAATGCTCCAACCAAAAGACATAGGGTATCAAAATGGATAAAAAAACAAGACCCATCTATTTGCTGTCTACAAGAGACACATTTTAGACTTGAGGACACCTTCAGATTGAAAGTGAGGGGATGGAGAAGTATCTATCATGCTACTGGAACTCAAAAGAAAGCTGGAGTAGCCAAGCTTATATCTGACAAACTAGATGTTAAATTAAAAGCTGTAACAAGAGATGAAGAAGGGCATTATATAATAATTACAGGGGCTATCCATCAGGAAGAGGTAACAATTATAAATGTCTATGCGCCAAATACAGAAGCCCCCAAATATATAAAACAATTGATCACAAACATAAGCAACCTTACTGATAAGAATGTGGTAATAGCAGGGGACTTTAATACCCCACTGACAACAATGGATAGATCATCTAGACACATGGTCAATAAAGAAACAAGGACCCTGAATGATATATTGGATCAGATGGACTTGACAGATATATTTAGAACTCTGCATACCAAAGCAACAGAATATACTTTCTTCTCGAGTGCACATGGAACATTCTCCAAGATAGATCACATACTGGGTCACAAAACAGCCCTTCATAAGTATAAAAGAATTAAGATCATACCATGCACACTTTCAGATCACAATGCGATGAAGCTTGAAATCAACCACAGGAAAAAGACTGGAAAACCTCCAAAAGCATGAAGGTTAAAGAAAAACCTACTAAACAATAAATGGGTCAACCAGGCAATTAGAGAAGAAATTAAGAAACATATAGAAACAAATGAAAATGAAAATACAACAATCCAAATGCTTTGGGATTCAGCAAAGGCAGTCCTGACAGGAAAATACATTGCAATCCAGGCCAATCTCAAGAAACAAGAAAAACCTCAAATACAAAATCTAACAGCACACCTAAAGGAAATAGAAGCAGAACAGCAAAGACACCCTAAACCCTGCAGAAGAAGAGAAATAATAAAGATCACAACAGAAATAAACAATATAAAATCTAAAAAAACTGTAGAGCAGATCAGTGAAACCAAGAGTTGGTTTTTTGAAACA
Source organism: Panthera uncia (assembly GCF_023721935.1). NCBI lineage: Eukaryota > Metazoa > Chordata > Mammalia > Carnivora > Felidae > Panthera > Panthera uncia. The sequence goes on from NC_064808.1 coordinate 106,506,950, forward strand.
AACAAAATTGATAAACCTCTAGCCAGGCTTCTCAAAAAGAAAAGGGAGATGACCCAAATAGATAAAATCATGAATGAAAATGGAATGATTACAACCAATCTCTCAGAAATAAAATCAATTATCAGGGAATACTATGGAAAAATACATGCCAACAAACTGGACAACCTGGAAGAAATGGGAAAATTCCTAAGCACCACACACTTCCAAAACTCAAACAGGAAGAAACAGAAAACTTGAACACCCCTAACCAGAGAAGAAATTGAATCAGTTATCAAAAATCTCCCAACAAATAAGAGTTCAGGTCCAGATGGCTTCCCTGGGGAATTCTCTCAGACATTTAAAGCAGAGATAATACCTATCCTTCTCAAGCTGTTCCAAAAAATAGAAAGGGAAGGAAAACTTCCAGACTCCTTTCATGAATCCAGCATTACATTGGTTCCTAAACCAGACAGAGACCCAGCAAAAAAAGAGAACTACAGGACAATATCCCTGATGAATATGGGTGCAAAAATTCTCAACAATATACTAGGAAATCGTATTAAACAGCATATAAAAAGAATTATACACCATGATCAAGTGGGATTCATTCCTAGGATGCAGGGCTCATTCAACATTCCCAAATCGATGTGATACATCACATTAATAAAAGAAAAGATAAGGACCATATGATCCTGTCAATCAATGCAGAAAAATCATTTCACAAAATTCAGCATCCTTTCTAAATAAAAACCGTTAAGAAAGTCGGGATAGAAGGAACATGCTTAAACATCATAGAAACCATTTATGAAAAGCCCACAGCTAGTATCATCCTCAATAGGGAAAAATTAAGAGCCTTTTCCCTGAGATCAGGCACAAAACAGGGATGTCCACTCTCACCCCTGTTGTTTAGCATAGTGTTATTAGTGCTACCAACAGCAATCAGACAACAAAAGGAAATCAAAGGTATCAAAATTGGCAAAGATGAAGTCAAGCTTTCACTTTTTGCAGATGACATGATATCATTCATGGAAAACCCTATAGACTCTACCAAAAGTCCACTAGAAGTGATACATGAATTCAGCAATGTTGCAGGATACAAAATCAATGTACAGAAATCAGTAGCATTCTTATACACTAATAATGAACCAACAGAAAGACAAAGAAACTGATCCTATTCACAACTGCACCAAGAAACATAAAATATCTAGGAATAAACCTAACCAAAAACGTAAAAGATCTGTATGCTGAAAACTATAGAAAGCTTATGAAGGAAATTGAAGAAGATATAAGGAAATGGAAAAAATTTCCATGCTCATGGATTGGAAGAATAAACCTTGATAAAATGTCAGTACTACCCAAAGCTATCTACACATTCAATGCAATCCCAATCAAAATTGCACCAGCATTATTCTCAAAGCAAGAACAAGCAATTCTAAAATTTGTATGGAACCACAAAAGACCCCGAATAGCCAAAGTAATTTTGAAGAAGACCAAAGCAGGAGGCATCACAATCCCAGACATCAGCCTCTACTACAAAGCTGTCATCATCAAGACAGCATGGTATTGGAACAAAAACAGACACATAGACCAATGGAATAGAATAGAAACCCCAGAACTAGACCCACAAACGTATGGCCAACTAACCTTTGGCAAAGCAGGAAAGAACATCCAATGGAAAAAAGACAGTCTCTTTAACAAATGGTGCTGGGAGAACTGGACAGCAACATGGAGAAGGATGAAACTAGACCACTTTCTTACACCATTCACAAAAGTAAACTCAAAATGGATGAAGGACCTGAATGTAAGACAAGAAACCATCAAAACCCTGGAGGAGAAAGCAGTAAAAAAAAAAAAAAAAACCTCTCTAACCTCAGCCGCAGCAATTTCTTACTTGACACATCTCCAAAGGCAAGGGAATTAAAAGAAAAAATGAACTTTGGACTTCATGAAGACAAAAAGCTTATGCACAGCAAAGGAAACAATCAACAAAATTAAAAGGCAACCGACAGAATGAGAAAAGATATTTGCAAATGACATATTGGACAAAGGGCTAGTATCCAAAATCTATTAAGAGCTCACCAAACTCCACACCCAAAAAACAAATAATCCAGTGAAGAAATGGGCAGAAAACATGAATAGACACTTCTCTAAAGAAGACATGAGCTGGACCTTCAAAGTGAGTAAGATTTGGACATATAAAAGTAAGTATGGGAGTAAGAGAGGTACTCCAACGGGGGGAAATAATGCGATCATAATGAACAAGAAGAAACAAGTTTCATTTGGTTGACGTATAAAAGCACCAAAAGGAAGTAAGAAAACTCACAGGACAAAGGAGTTTAAGGAATATTTCGCTGAGAGTTGCAAATGCTTGCAATTAATTCCAGAAGCAAGAGTGACCTACTGAAGTACTCTGAGCTCCAGAATGACACACCAAAAGCTCTATTTCAGGAAGATTAAAGAGAATTACAGGAAGGACTAGACCTTCAGAATTGTTGTCATCTGCTTCAGTGAAGAAGAAACATCAAAACTGTCTTTCCCAGGCAGTTTCTTTAAATGGTGCACCAAATAAGCAAGGCCATAGTTTTTCATGAGACAATCCCTTTTCTTCCCATTGCATCAGTATTTCAGTCGCAGATTCTAATCACCCCTCAAATAGACACTGTTTATAATCAAATTGTATTTTTTAGTAATTAATCTGATCATATACTGTAACCACTAGGAAGAGCACAGGGGTCTCAATCATTGATACAGCCCAAGATCTAGTAAGGGTCAAGAACAAAATGGAGACCCAGAAGAGACAAAACTAGCATCACAAGGAGTCACAAAGGTGATAGAGGAATGGATGAGTAACCATGGTGCCCCCAAACTTGTGGGAGAAAAAAATGTACTATCATCGGTATGCTAGAAAATTGGTAAGTATGTTTATTAAGTAGGTCACCATTCTTTTATTAATGTAGTGGATAAAAATAAAAATAGACCAAAACAAAATAAAAAAGGACACTCTAATTCAGTGATGATGACACTTCAGTGTCTATGTGTAGTGGTTAGACATACAGTCTCTGGAGTCACATCCAAAATACAACCTGTATTATTTGTCCAAATTTCTGGACAGCTCTATACCTTATTTTTCATTTGCAAAATGGGGTCACTAATTGTATCTGCCTTCAGGGTCTTGTAAACATTAAACGAGTTAATGTACACCCTTACAAAGTGCCTGGAACAAAGTAAGAATCCAATAAATGCTAATGATCATCATCATTACCACCACCCCTATCATCATTATCATCATCATCATCATTACCATCATCACCACTGTCATCATTGTCACCATCATCATCACCATCAACACTATCATCAGAACCATCATCAATATCATCATCATCATCCTGCTAATGCAAGATATCTACACATACAAGTTTTTATGCATTTACATAGCTTTGAATCACATGGTATATGCATTTCTTACTAGCATTCAGTTATTCAATACAATATCTTGGTCAATTATTTTTCTTTCTTAATAATAACTAATATTATTTTTAAACAATATAACAATATACACATGAAAATACCTCTTTTTTAATCCCCAAAACCCCTCAGTAGTTGTACTTCTTCAGCAGCATCTTTCCATCTACTTCTGTCTCTCTCCCCTTCCCACACTTTGTTCAGAATTAATACAACATATTAGGCAGAAGTCATAAAAATTCCTGGATCCCAAAAGAGTTCTGTCCTAATACAAAACCCACAGACAGCATTTAGGCCAACACTATCGCTGCCCTCCTAGCATGGTGCACTCCCGTGAGGTCTGTGCCACCATAAGGGAGATGAAGTTGGGTATAAGGAGGAAGGAAGGTTAGTCATCTTTGTCTGTGTGGCCTCCTCTTTCTCATGCTTCCACATAGTATGGTGGTGCAAAAAAAAAAGCCAAGAAGGACCAGAGAGTCACCCACAGGAAAGGCAAGAATACTCATGCGATTAAGAAGCAAGGGAAAGGTATCACACTCACAAGCTGTCCAGCAGTGTGCCTCCAATCAGGAGAACTACTTAGTGGTTCCATTAGCAAGGCCCAAACTCACACATCCCCTCTCCTAGGCCCCTTGCCAGGTATGTGGGACCACACATTTTCCCTCCCAAGTGTCTCCAGTCTGCTTCCAGGGCCTGCTCAGTTCTCCTCAGGAGGTCTGGCACAGCTATTTATGCAGCATGGACAGAGCTTGGATGTGTGGGCCACAGTGTCCACCTCTGGGAATGCAAACCTCCATGCGGTGCATGATATAACCAAGGGCATGCAGAGAATGGAGCAAGCTACAGGCCTTGGCCAGGGGCTATGGGCTAACTCCCCATTGCTGCCACATTCCAGCACAGATCTCCGAGGAAGCCAAGCGTTCTTGGCTCAAACTTGGCCTTCCAGCCATCATGAAGATAGAAATAGGGTAGACAGCATTTAAAACATTTAGTTTGGGTAATCAATTTTTAAATATTTACACACATGGGTCCTCATTTGTACTCTTGTGCCACATCATTCACATGACAGCACGATCATTTGTCCACCTCCACCTCCACTCCTTAAGAACCACGTGGGAGCCTACAAACATCAATGGCCCAAAAGGCTTTCAGTCATGGACCACGACAGGTTCATCCCAACAAACAGTACTGAGACCGGTAGGAACAGGCACTGTAAAATGCCTAGATGGTTCACTCAAATACCTTTGTAACCCAGCAACCATCAAATACTTGTTGAATGAAAAAGGAAGGAGTGGGTGAGCCCAAACTTTCTCAAAGGGCCAGGAAACTTGAGAAACTTAAATATAACTTTCCTCTGGGTAGCACCATTACTGCTAATACAGACAGGTGCCTTGTGCATGAGAAACAACAAAGCTGATAAACAATAGCAAGAGCTGTGAAATTTGCATAAAATGCATATAGAAAGAACTACTTTCTGCTTTTTAACAACACACTGAGGTACCCACATGTGTAAACCAGGGATGTTACACTTGGAAGCAGGTGCCACTTCTGCTCAGCTCCTTGATTACATATTCAAATAAATGTACACAGCTTTATTTGAATGTGTAATCCTATGTGAATGGGAACATTCAAATAAACTCATTCGGTCCATTTATTTAGGTCTCTGAAGGCTCATTCTAGGAAAATGCATGTACTTTCCCCATTTTGCTTTCTACACCATTAACTGGAAGAAATACAATTTAACACATTTTGTTAAACTAGCATTAAGGATAGTGGGTTATGTTTTCTTTCTTTGTGGAGCAGTTACACTAAACTGTGATGCATAGAAACATATGTACGCATCTCCAACAAAATGAATATATATTATATATGACCTCAATAACATTCTATAGGATAAAATGTCTTAATGTATAGCAATATAGGTTTTTATGTATAAAGGGAAAAAATGGATTGCACTAGAAATAAAGGGAAAAGCCATTCTTTCTTGCCTCCCCTGCTGTTTCAACGATTGTGGATTGCAGGATTTGGATGGGACAAGATGGAAAGTAGGACTTTATCATTATATAAAGGTGTTTTTTTTTAATACTTATAATTATGCTCCAGAGCCACTAACGTGGGGAGTCCTATAAACCTGAGTTTCCAGAAGGTTAATCTGAGAGCAGTGTGTAAAAAAGAAAGAAGAAAGGAGAGGCTGGGAGGGAAGGCATCTGTCCCTTAAGAGGCTCAGAAAGAGTAACAGGGGCATGGAATGGGATGTGGTAAGGGAGACTGGGTTGTTCAGCAAGGACTGGTCATGGAAGGAGGAACAAGAGGACTGGAAATCTAATGGCTATCAATGCCTCTGCCCTTGCCTGAACCACAGACCCTCATTCCAGTGCATGGATGGACCTAACACACAGGCACCTTTCAGAACTCAAAGTCCTCATGGTCCACCAGGACTTACAATCTTTTCTACTTGGGTCTTCCACATGGTGTGTGGCTTTGTGAAAATCTCCACACTCCTAATAAACATTCTCTGATACCACTTCTCTGGCAAACCCGGGGTCTCGTTCTTTAGTCGGTCTTTCTGAGTTTAGTCAAAGACAAAATACGAACATGAACGTTTGACGGGAGAGGCAAAAATTATAAACATCTTCCTGCTGCCTGTCTTGTGGGCTTCTCTTGGTTTCTGTCTGGCCCCTTTCAGATAGAAAGATAACACATACGGTAATTTATTTGGGAGGGATTCTTAGCTCTGGGATTTTAGAGGGGCCAGGATGGGCCCAGGGGACTGACTTGGGCCAGTGGAAGAGTGAAAGGGAAAATACGAATTTGAGCCAAGCTCTCCTCAGAAACAAAGTGTGTGTCTGGCTGCACCAGTAGGTAGGCTTACCTCTGGGTATGTGCAGTCTGATGAGACAGGGCCATCAGGCACAGCTGGAAGGAGAGAACCCCACCAGCTGGGAAACCTCATCTCCCCTCGCATCTGCCCAACGGAATCTAGCTTCCTTTCCCATTATTTTATGGAAACAGCTCTGGTTAATGGGCTCCATCTTCAACTCATATGGACTCTCTATCTCATGCTGCTTGGCTCTCAGCCATGGCTGCCAGGTGCTCTTGTGTGTCTTCCCTCTGGATGGTGTCTGGCTCACCTCCACTCTCTCTGGCCGCTACTGAGAAGCCCACCTCACCAGTCTTACCCAACTGACTTGCCTTTGTGTCTCTTCTCTTCTGGGTATTTTCTCCATTAGAAATCTCATTTTATCATATGGCTTCAAACTCCATATTCACCCAGTAGACTGTGAAATCTCTATCTTTTGTTACTGAAATGTCACCTAATCTTCCCTTTCCGGTTGTTGAGGGGTCTCCTAATTTTGGCTGGCTTCTCCAAGTGAGTGCCCCGAAAATGAAACTCATCTACCTCCCTCCCAAACCTGTTTTTTCTCCTGAGTTCCCCTACAACACAATTCTCCCAGACACTCCTACTCAAGGTCTAATTGTTATTTACTCATTCAGTGAAAAACAAAAACCCACTCAAGCATCTGTTGTGCACCAGGCACTGGGGACTGGGACAGCTGCTGGGCATCCGGTCTTGGCAAAGTCACCTTTAATGCCTTTTTCCTTGATCATGCAACCCATCGCTAGGTCCAACCAACTCATAATATCTTCCAAATCCATCCTGTCCTATGTGTTCCAGATTCTGCTATCCAAACTCCAATCTTAATGACTTCCGAGATGGATCTTTGCTGTCGCCTCTTAATGGGATGTTTTCGACCCTCCGTTCTAATTCATTTGACAATCCTGCACCAGATTAATCTCAAAGCACATTTATCACTGATCAGAAGCCAACAGAGAGAGGTAAAAAGACAGGGCCATCTCAACTGGCTGTGTGAGCCTGGGCAAATCACTTACTTTTCTGACTCTGTTCATTCCTCTGTAAAATGATTCCTTCCTTATTGGGGTGTTGTCAGGATTAAGGAAATGGTAACATTGTTTAAGCACGTTACACATAATACTTCACTAAATCCTTGCCACAACACTATGGAGTATATACTATTATTATCTTCCTTTCATAAGTAAAGAAATTGAGGCACAAAGAAAAAATAACTCAACTAAATTCATAGTGCTAGGAAGAAGTAAAGCCAGGTTTGCTGGGACCCAGACCACTGGATTAAAGCCAGGATTGGGACCCAGACCATTGGATTCTAGAGTACAGGCTTTTCCCAGACACATAGTAGGTACAAAACAAAAGTTAACTCTCATCACCTTCCCAGATACATGAGCTAATTTTTTCCTCTCTGCATTATCTAGACAGAGTTAGGTTTCTAACACTTAGAAATGAAAGAATCTTAATTAATATGACTGCCAAACTCATGGAGTTTTCACCAATTTATCTTTGGTGAATATTAGGGAGGCACAGGATAGTTTCTACATACCAACAAATCCAACATTATATGCAAAACATGTAACTTTTGAATCATCTCTTTCACATATATACAAAGCATTCTGTTTAATGGAACAAGCATAGAAATCTTACCCAAAGTATACTTCTCCTATGTTTTCAAAGCAAACATTCAGATGTTTACTCAAAAACACATAAAACTTCTAATCCTCATATTTGTAGTTTTCTTGGAGTGTACAGTTCAGATTTTGAGACTCTCTTTATCCTGATTTTGCTAGTATCTCACCTAAAGTATCAACAGTCATTAAGCAAATAAACTAGAATTTACAGGTTGTTCATTTGTACTTGTTCCTCCATTTCAGGTGACTTACTCATTTAATCATTAGTCAACTATTTGAGCAGGGCTTTATATTCTATTAGATAATAGGCTGAAGAGCACAGCCACCAGCCCAAGAGTTGCAGACCATGCCTGGGGCGTCTTTGCATCACCAAATATATACTCCATTTATTGAGTGTTGTCTATTTCTCTTCCTACCATCCTAACATCAGACTGTACTTTTACTTCTCAAATCCTCCCCTCTGCAGCTGCAGAAGGGACCCAAGCCTCAGCCCTAGGAATGCTGAGCCCCAGGAATGCTCTCAGTATGTCTTTCTGGCACAGGACTTAGTCTAGGAGACAGCACTTAGGCTTAGCTCAGGTTTACCTTTAACTTTACATCCTCAGGCTTTGCATATACATAATTTCTCTTTGAAGCATATATTTTGTTAAACAGTTTCAGCTATGCTTGGTATTTTAAGCACTGAATCCATCACAGGAGAAACGACTATTGAATAATTTCTCATAGAGTAATTGTAAATAGAGCTAATGAATGCTGGGCTAGCTTTACAAAAATGTACATAGGGACACCTGGGTGGCTCAGTTGGTTGAGGGTCCAGCTCTTGATTTTGGCTCGGGTCATGATCCCAGAGTCATGGGATCAAGCCCCACACTGGGCTCCACACTGAGTGCAGACCTACTTAAGATTCTATCTTCCTCTCCCTCTGTCCCACCCCCATTAGTGCACACACTCTCCCTCTCAAAATAAAAAAAAAAAAAATTTAAACGCTGTACAAAAATAAACCAAGTAAATGAATACAAATCAGGTAAAACAACAATACACTTGGCTGTATCTAATTTCATAAGGTCTTTATACTTCACACTGCGTTTTTAATGCTCAAGACAAAATCAATCACTCAATTAATTAATTAGATAGATTAAACAAACATAAAAAGTCCTGAAGTTTGTGCACTAATGTATATCCAGTGTCTTTATATGTTCTTTGTGCCTCCATAAAGCTGAACTGGATGCATTGTTTGGATTAGAATTAATCTTTGGGCAGGCAGACAGCTTTTCATTTTCATATATTTTATTTGAACTTTTTTCATCTCTCAAGGCAGCCTTGATAAGATTTATGAGCTCTGTCAATACTTCCAAAGGTTTTTATTGAGCCACAAAGGGGCCCAAGGAACATTCAATCCCAAATTTAGGGAAAACAATAAATAGGTAACTCGGTCCTTCCATAAAATCTGACAATGAGAGAGTGAAAGTGTAAATAAATAAGTGCATCCTCTTTTTTAAGATATCTGCTATTTTTAAATTTGCCTAGCTGCTGATAATAAACAAACACATCAGAAGGAGGAAGTATCTGATTGAACGGTTCCATTAAATCTCCCTTTTGACTCATAGGAGACTCACGCAAATTTTGAAAGGGGGGGGCTTTTAAGTAATAATACACTGTTTATTAAACATCAAAGTCATTCACTGCTAAAATCCTTCCCAACAGCTTCTAATAATGTATAGAATAAAATCCAAATCACTTCCATAATAAATTATTGCTGAACACCCCTACCCACACTCACATCCCATTGTGGCCCTCCTTGCGGCCAACCTGTGAACCTTAGAAACTATTATTCTTCCACCTAATCCACCTACAACCAACACAGACAGTGAATGTTCCATGGAAAACTGAAAATCTGAGCAGGTCAATAATGAGTAAGGAAACCGAATCACTAATCAAAAATCTACCAATAAAGAAAAGCCCAGGACCAGATGGCTTCACTGGTTAATTCTACCAAACATTTAAAGAAGAATTAGTATCAACCCTTCTTGACCTCTTCCAAAAAAACAAAAAAACAAAAAAAAAAAAAAAGGAAAGAGAGAAAAGGAGAGGACACACTCAAATTCATTTTATAAAGCCAGCATTACCCTTACACCAAAAACAAACAAGGCCTCTGTACGAAAAGAAAATTATAGGCTAACATCCTTAATGAACAAAGATGCAAAAATTCTAACTGAAATATGAACTGGGACACCAGGGTGGCTCAGTCAGATGAGGGTCCAACTCTCGATTCTGGCTCTGGTCATGATTCTAGGGTCATGGGATTGAGCCCCACATTGGGCTCCATGTGAGTGTGGAGCCTGCTGGAGATTCTCTCTCCTTCTGCCTCTCTCCTACTAATGCTTCCTCTCTCTCTCTCTCTCTCTCTCTCTCTCTCTCTCTCTCTCGCTAAATTAAAGGAAATAAAAATTTACATATATATATTTTATATATATATATATACATATATATATATATATATATTGAATTTAACAACACATTAAAAGGACTGTACACCACGATTAAGTAGAGATCTGTTCCAGGGATGCAAAGATGGTTCAACATAACAAATCAATAAATGTGATACATCATAAAAAATGAAAGATAAAAATCATAGAATTATCTCAATAGATGCAAAATAACATTCAAAACTCTCAATAAATTTGGTATAAAAGGAATTGATTTCAACATAATAAAGACCATATATGACAAAACCACAGTGAATATCACATTCAGTAGTCAAAGCTGAAAGCTTTTGCTGTAAGATAAGGAGCAAGACAAGGGTGTCCACTCTCACCACATCTATTCAACATAGTATTGGAAGTCCTACCAGAGGAATCAGGCAAGAAACAGGAATAAAAATCTTCCTAATCAAGAAGGAAGAAGTAAAATCATCCATTTGCAAATAACATGATATTATTGTATAGAGAAAACCCAAAAGACTCCACCAAAAAAAAAAGAAGAAAAGAAAGAAAAGAAAGAAAAGAAAAGAAAAGAAGAGAAGAGAAAAGAAAAGAAAAGAAAAGAAAAGAAAGAGAACCAATCATAGGACATGCTGTTACTATATTTACCAAATACCAAGTATTTTCAGGGAAAATCCTGGCAATATACCATTCCATCCATTCCAAGGCTCTACAGTAGCCGCACTTAATCTGCTGTATCTACTGCAGAGTCAGTTGCTAAGGCTTATACCTGGGCTAGGGATCAGCCTCCTGATTGCCAGGGGGGTATCAATGCCTTATAGCCTTGAAGGATAGGTAGACCAGCAACATTAGGAACTTCACCTGATTGTGCATGTCATATATGTTGGCAGGAGAAGCAGCACTATCAGGCATGAGGAGATAGACTGGAGCAGAAAATGCCAGACCAGGACCCCTATGTTCTCCCCTCTTTCGATGGGGTGTGCTCCATTCCAGGTATAATGGATTTCAACAGGTCTGACTTTAAGCAGAACAACAGGATCCCAGTAGAAATTGTAGATACCCCTCACCCAAGGGTACAAAGTAACTCACCTATCCTATGGGACATCCCATGGCAAATTCCAGTAGACAACACCTTTGGTGCTCCCAGCAGCATAGCATATTCATCCACAGTGAGAGTTGGGGCCATATGGATCTCCCTATAATTCTGTACCTTTATAGCATTGGGTGCCTCAGCAGGGGTCCCCAGTCTGGCATCTGGGGCCAGAGACCCTACTACTTGATCATTAAAATGCATTAAAGCCTGTGACAGCACATTAGTACACCTGGCCAAGGTGGTTTTCCCTGTTAATAATTTAATCTGCTGCTTTAATATTCCATTTTTCCTTTCTACAAATCAGTGCTTTATGATCCAGGACATGGAAAACAGTGATGATCACCTCAGGCTCTTGCAGGTGAGCCCAAATGTCCTGATACAATATCCTGATACCACAGGGCTTAATTATGTTAATCTGCCCTTTGGTGTCCCAGTGTCTAAATTCTAGGTTAATCTCTTTAGAACAGCCCACCTGTCAGTGCAAAGGGTTAATGGCTAGAGCTCATGAGTGATCACCAGTGAAATTGCTCTGAGTTCAGCCCAGTGGCTGCTTAGCTTATTCCTGTTTCCATCCAGATGGCACCAGTATTGGGCTAAATAGCAACTTGAGTTCCTCTGTGTTGGGTTTCCCCAACTAGACCCATGTGTATATTAGGCATCAGAGGGAATTTTTCCCCATTTCCTCTATAGGCTGCAGAGGCCATAACACGGATAAAAGTGGGGGCATTTGAAGGATCTACATATTCTATAGGACCCATTTGCACCTACATTTCTGGATACAATGAGCTGTACATGGCAAATAATAAATTTTGATGAAAAATTAAAGAAAACAGAAACAAATGAAAAGATATCCTATGTTCATGGATCAGAAGAATTAATATCATTGAAACTCCCATATTACCTAAAGCTATCTATAGGCCAATGCAATCTCTATCAAGATTCCAATTGCATTTTCACAGAAGTAGAAAAAAACAACCCTAAAATTTGTATGGAACCACAAAGGATTCCAAACAGCCAAAGCAATCTGAGGAAGTATATAAAGTTAGAGGAATCATATGTCCTGATTCATATTATATCACAAAGTTATAGCAATCAAAACATTATGGTACTGGCATAAAAAAAAGACACATAGGCCAACAGAATAAAGAACTCAAAAATAAACCCATGCATGTGTGGTCAATTAATTTATAACAAACAATGTGAGAATATACAATGGGTAAAGGACAGTCTTTTCCATAAATGGTGCTGGAAAAACTGAGTAGCTACATGCAGAAAAATGATAATGAATTCATAGTTTTTACTAGTCACAAAAATTAACTCAGAATAAAGACTTAAATGTACATGAAACTGTAAAACTCCTAGAAGAAAACCAACAGGAAAAGCCCCTTAACATTGGACTTGACAACATATTTGGATATTACACCAAAAGCACAGGCATTAAAAATTAAATAAACAAGTGGAACTACATGAAATTAAGAAGCATCTCACAGCAAAGGAAATTGTTAAAAAATCAAATGTGAACCTACAGAATGAGAGAAAACATTTGTAAATCATATACCTGCTAAGGGGTTAATATCCAAGATATATAAAGAACTCATATCACTCAATAGCAGGACCCACAAATAATCCAATTTAAAAATGGGCAAAGAACTTAAATAGACATTTTTCCAAAGATTTTTCCAAAGAACCACAATGGCCTACAGGTACACGAAAGGTGCTCAATATTACCAACATCAGGAAAGTGTAAATCAAAATCATAATGAGCAAACCACCAGAAGACTAGCAGAACGGATTCTCCGGAGTCAAGAGTAGACAAAAGGCCCACAGAAGAGGATAGGATGGGCTAAGAGGTGGTGTGCAGTATACAGACTGGTGGGAGGGAGCCGGGGCAGTGGAGGGGCAGCCCACTGGGCAAGGCAGAGCCCCCGAAATCTGGCTTGCAAAACCTGGAGGGGCTGGACTGCATGAGTTCTGACAGCCAGCGGGACTTAACATCTGGAATGTTATAAGTCAACATCTCTGCTCCGAGAGCGGGAAGGCGAGAGGACAATGGGAGGGAGAGGTGTTAAACCCCAGAAGACAGAGTTCAGCTCAGCAGTAAACAAAGGCACTGGCCAGCACCATCTCTCTCACCATCCCTCTGCCAAAATCCCAGAAGGAACCAGTTTCTGTCACCGAACTTGCTTGCATCACGCAAACACCCAACACTGTGCTTCTGTGGGTCCATCCCTCCAACGGGCCTGCCTCCATTCTGGTGCCACAGGGCCCTTCCCAAAGCAGACTACCGAAGGCAAAGCAAGCTGAGTCTGTCCCTCTTACCCTGGTGCACCTTGCGGATCCACCAGGCTAATACACCAGATCCTATCCAAGCAGCACCACAAGCCTGGAAGTGTGCAAGTAGTCCAGACAGGTGCCACACCACTCCACAGTGAATCCTGCCCCTGGGAGAGGGGAAGGTAAGGTACACACCACGCTGACTATGGCCCCAGCGGTGGGCTGGGGGCAGACATCAGGTCTGACTGCGGCCCACCCACCAACATAAGTTACTCCAGACAGCACAGGGGAAGATCCTGGCAGTTCCACACCACTCTAGGGACTATCCAAAGTGATGAAATGGAAGAATTCTCCTCAAAAGAAACTCCAGGAAGTACCGACAGCTAACGAACTCATCAAAAATGATTTAAGCAATGTAACGGAAAAAGAATTTAGAATAATAGTCATAAAATTAATCACTGGGCTTGAAAAAAATAGAGAGGACAGCAGAGAATATATTACTACAGAGATCAAGGGACTAAGAAACAAGAGGAGCTAAAAAATGCTATAAATGAGCTGCAAAATAAAATGGAGGTGACCACAACTCGGATTGAAGAGGCAGAGGAGAGAATAGGTGAATTAGAAGATAAAATGATGGAAAAAGAGGAAGCTGAGAAAAAGAGAGATAAAAAAAAATCCAGGAGTATGAGGGGAGAATTAGAGAACTAAGTGACACAATTAAAGCAATAATATACGCATAATTGAGATTCCAGAGGAGGAAGAGAGAGGGAAAGGTACTGAAGGTGTACTTGAACAAATCATAGCTGAGAACTTCTCTGATCTGGGGAAGGAAAGAGGCATTGAAATCCAAGAGGCACAGAGAACTCCCTTCAGACGTAACTTGAATCAATCTTCTGCATGACATATCATAGTAAAACTGGGAAAATAGAAGGATAAAGAGAAAATTCTAAAAGCAGCTTGGGAAAAACGTGCTCTAACATATAAAGGGAGACCAATAAGACTAGTGATGGATCTATCTACTGAAACTTGGCAGGCCAGAAAGGAATGGCAGGATATCTTCAATGTGATGAAAAGAAAAAAATAGGCAGATGAGAATCCTTTATCAAGCAAGTCTGTCATTTAGAATAGAAGGAGAGATAAAGGTCTTCCCAAACAAAAACTGAAGGAATTCATCACCACTAAACCAGCCCTACAAGAGATCCTAAGGGTGATTCTATGAGTGAAATGTTGCAAGGACCACAAAGTACCAGAGACATCACTACAAGCATGAAGCCTACAGACATCACAATGACTTGAAAACCCATATCTTTGCATAATAACACTGAGTGTAAATGGACTAAGTGCTCCAACCCATATCTTTCCATAACAACACTGAATGTAAATGGACTAAATGCTCCAACCAAAAGACATAGGGTATCAGAATGGATTAAAAAAATACCCATCTATTTACTGTCTACAAGAGACTCATTTTACACCTGAGGACACCTTCAGATTGAAATTGAGGGGATGGAGAACCATTTATCATGCTACTGGAACTCAAAAGAAAGCTGGAGTAGCCATACTTATATCAGACAAACTAGACTTTAAATTAAAGGCTGTTAACAAGAGATAAAGAAGGGAATTATAAATAATTACAGGGTCTATCCATCAGGAAGAGGTAACAATTATATATGTCTATGTGCCGAATACGGGAGACCCCAAATATATAAAACAAGTCATCACAAACATAAGCAACCTTATTGATAAGAATGTGGTAATTGCAGGGCACTTTAATTCTCCACTTACAACAATGGATAAATCATCTAGACACAAGATCAATAAAGAAAACAAGGGCCCTGAATGATACATTAGATCAGAAGGACTTGACAGATATATTTAGAACTCTGTACCCCAAAGCAACAGAATATACTTTCTTCTCAAGTACACATGGAACATTCTCCAAGGTATATTACGTACTGGGTCACAAAACAGCCCTTCATAAGTATAAAAGAATTAAGATCATACCATGCACTTTCACACCACAATGCTATGAAGCTTGAAATCAACCACAGGAAAAAGTATGGAAAACCTCCAAAAGCATGGAGGTTAAAGAACACCCTACTAAAGAATGAATGGGTCAACCAGGCAATTAGAGAAGAAATTAAAAAATATATGGAAACAAGTGAAAATGAAAATACAATAATCCAAACGCTTTGGGATTCAGCAAAGGCAGTCCTGACAGGAAAATACATTGCAATCCAGGCCAATCTCAAGAAACAAGAAAAACCCCAAATACAAAATCTAACAGCACACCTAAAGGAAATAGAAGCTGAACAGCAAAGACACCCCAAGCCCAGCAGAAGAAGAGAAATAATAAAGATCAGAGAGGAAATAAACAATATAGAATCTAAAAAAAAAACTATAGAGCAGATCAATGAAACCAAGAGTTGGTTTTTTCAAATAAACAGAATTCATAAACCTCTAGCCAGACTTCTCAAAAAGAAAAGGGAGATGACCCAAATAGATAAAATCATGAATGAAAATGGAATTATTACAACCAACCCCTCAGAAATACAAGCAATTATCAGAGAATACTATGAAAAATTATATGCCAACAAACTAGACAACCTGGAAGTAATGGACAAATTCCTAAACACCCACACACTTCCAAAACTCAAACAGGAAGAAACAGAAAACTTGAACAGACACATAACCAGCGAAGAAATTGAATCAGTTATCAACAACCTCCCAACAAATAAGAGTCCAGGATCAGATGGCTTCTCAGGGGATTTCTACAAGACATTTTAAGCAGAGATAATACCTATCCTTCTCAAGCTATTCCAAAAAAGAAAGGGAAGGAAAACTTCCAGACTCCTTTCATGAAGCCAGCATTACTTTGGTTCCTAAACCAGACAGAGACCCAGCAAAAAGAGAGAACTACAGGACAATATCCCTGATGAATATGGATGCAAAAATTCTCAAGAAGATACTAGCAAATCGAATTCAACAGCATATAAAATAATTATACACCATGATCAAGTGGGATTCATTCCTGGGCTACAGGGCTGGTTCATCATTCGCAAATCAATCAATGTGATACATCACATTAATAAAAGAAAAGATAAGAACGATATGATCCTGTCAATCGATGCAGAAAAAGGATTTGACAAAATTCTACATCCTTTCTTAATAAAAACCCTCGATAAAGTCGGGATAGAAGGAACATACTTAAACATCATAAAAGCCATTTATGAAAGGCCCACAGCTAATATCACCCTCAATGGGGAAAAACAGAGAGCTTTCTCCCTGAGATCAGGAACATGACAGGGATGTCCACTCTCACCGCTGTTGTTTAACATAGTGTTGGAAGTGCTAGCATCAGCAATCAGACAACAAAAGGAAATCAAAGGCATCAAAACTGGCAAAGATGAAGTCAAGCTTTCACTTTTTGCAGATGACATGATATTATACATGGAAAACCTGATAAACTCCACCAAAAGTCTGCTATAACTAATACATGAATTCAGCAAAGTTGCAGGATCCAAATTCAATGTACAGAAATCAGTTGCATTCTTATACACTAATAATGAAGCAACAGAAAGACAAATAAAGAAACTGATCCCATTTACAATTGCACGAGGAAGCATAAAATACCTAGGAATAAACCTAACCAAAGATGTAAAAGATCTGTATGCTGAAAACTATAGAAAGCTTATGAAGGAAATTGAAGAAGATATAAAGAAATGGAAAAACATTCCATGCTCATGGGTTGGAAGAATAAATATTGTTAAAAAGTCAATACTACCCAAAGCTATCTACACATTCAATGTAATCCTAATCAAAATTGCAGAAGCATTCTTCTCGAAGCTAGAACAAGCAATCCTAAAATTCATATGGAACCACAAAAGGCCCCGAATAACCAAAATAATTTTGAAGAAGAAGACCAAAGCAGGAGGCATCACAATCCCAGACATCAGCCTCTACTACAAAGCTGTCATCATCAAGACAGCATGGTATTGGCACAAAAACAGACACATAGACCAATGGAATAGAATAGAAACCCCAGAATTAGACCCACAAAAATATGGCCAACCAATCTTTGACAAGCAGGGAAGAATATCCAATGGAAAAAAGACAGTCTCTTTAACAAATGGTGCTGAGAGAACTGGACAGCAACATGCAGAAGGATGAAACTAGACCACTTTCTTACACCATTCACAAAAAATAAACTCAAAATGGATAAAGGACCTGAATGTGAGACAGAAAACCATCAAAATCCTAGAGGGGAAAGCAGGAAAAGACCTCTCTGACCTCGGCCACAGCAATTTCTTACTTGACAAATCCCCAAAGGCAAGGGAATTCAAAGCAAAAATGAACTATTGGGACCTCATGAAGATAAAAAGGTTCTGCACAGCAAAGGAAACAATCAACAAAACTAAAAGGCAACCAACGGAATAGGAAAAGATATTTGCAAATGACATATTGGACAAAGAGCTAGTGTCCAAAATGTATAAAGAACTCACCAAACTCCACACCTGGAAAGCAAATAATCCAGTGAAGAAATGGGAGAAGACATGAATAGACACTTCTCTAAAGAAGACATCCGGATGGCCAACAGGCACATGAGAAGATGCTCAGCGTCACTCCTCATCAGGGAAATACAAATTAAAACCACACTCAGATATCACCTCACACCAGTCAGAGGGGCTAAAATGAACAAATCAGGAGACTATAGATGCTGGCGAGGATGTGGAGAAATGGGAACCCTCTTGTCCTGTTGGTGGGAACGCAAACTGGTGCAGCCGCTCTGGAAAGCAGTGTGGAGGTTCCTCAAAATATTAAAAATAGATCTCCCCTATGACCCAGCAATAGTACTGCTAGGAATTTACCCAAGGGATATAGGAGTGCTGCTGCATGGGGCACTTGTACCCCAATGTTTATAGCAGCACTCTCCACAATAGCCAAACTATGGAAAGAGCCTAAATGTCCATCAATTGATGAGTGGATAAAGAAATTGTGATTTATATACACAATGGAATACTATGTGGCAATGAGAAAGAATGAAATATGGCCTTTTGTAGCAATGCGGATGGAACTGGAGAGTGTGATGCTAAGTGAAATAAGTCATACAGAGAAAGACAGATACCATATGTTTTCACTCTTATGTGGATCCTGAGAAACTTAACAGAAGACCATGGGGGAGGGGAAGAAAAAAAAGAGGTTAGAGTGGGAGAGAGTCAATGCATAAGAGACTCTTAAAAACTGAGAACAAACTGAGGGTTGATGGGGGTGGGAGGGAGGGGAGGGTGGGTGATGGTATTGAGGAGGGCACCTGTTGGGATGAGCACTGGGTGTTTAATGGAAACCAATTTGACAATAAATTTCATATTTAAAAAAAAATCAAAATTATAATGAGATTCTGTCTCATGCCTGTTAGGATTTTTATCATAAAAAAGACAAGTAATAACAAGTGTTGGTGACAATGCACAGAAAAGGGAAGCTTTGTGCACTGCTGGTAAGAATAAAAATTAATATGCCCACTATGGCAAATAGTATGGAGGATATTCCAAATATTGAAAATAGAACTACCAGGGCACTTGGCTGACTCAGTCAGTGGAGCATCTGACTCTTAATCTCAGAGTCATGAGTCAAGTCCCACATTGGGTGTAGAGATGGCATAAACAAACAGACAAACAAACAAACTTATAAAGAAATACAACTACAATATGATGCAGCAAACCCACTCTGGTTGTACAATCAAAGGAAACAAAATCCCTACCTCAAAGAGATTATCTGCCCCTACATGTTCATTTCAGCATTATGCAAAATAGCCAAGACATGGAAAAAAACAAAGTATCCACCAACAGATGAAACGATAAAGAAGATGCGATATATATATGGATACAGATATATATATATGGATATATATATGATATATATATGGATATATATGGATATATACCATATGAATATTATATATATATATATATATATATATATAATACAATGAGTTATTATTCAGCCATAACAAAGAAAATCCTACCATATGTGACAACATGGATAGACCTTGAGAGCATTATGCTTAGTGAAATAAGTCAGAGAGAGAAAGACAATTCTTGTATAATATCACTTATTTATGAATCTAAAAGAAGTCAAATTCACTCATAGAAACCAAGAGTAAATTGGTGATTGTCAAAGGCTAAGGATGGGAAGATGTTGCCCAAAGCAGACAAACCTTCAATTATAAGATGACTAATTCTGGGATTTGTGCAGCATTGTGACCATGGTTAACAATACCATACTGTGTACCTGAGAGTTGCTAAGAGAGTATTTTTTCCACCACCCCCCACCCCACATACACAAACAGGTAACAATGAGAGGTGTTCGATGTGTTGACCAACCTTACTGTGGTAATTATTTCACAATATATATGTGTACCAAATCATCACATTGTACATCTTGAACTTACATAATGTTATTTGTCAATTATATCTCAATAAAGCAAGAAAGAAAACTCAGGTCAAGCATCTACTTCCTTATACAGCCTTTCTGGGATGCTTTTCACACCCAGTGAGAGTTGACTCAGTTCTGCTGTTCCAACCGTACTATGCATATGTTCTAATAATAACCCTGATAACATTTTATTACCCCTATTTACTTGTATGCCTATCATCCACCAAGAGATTATAAGCTCTTTCAGGACAGGGACTATTTTATTCATCTCTACACCTATTGTGACTAAAATACAGCTTGACATAATTAGATTATAAGTGGAAAAAATTAGATTATAAATGGGAAGTGAATAAATAAACTTTGCTTCTCCAATAAATATTCAAACTGAACAAAAAATTGTTCTAGGAAATTTGGCTCAAACTTCTCAAGCATGCTTTAGAAATTCTATTTGAGCTGACAAAAAGGTATAACTTTTTTAAAAAACCAAGAGGGAAACACTGTTTGTAACATATCCTGAGGTCACTATGCCTACATATGTAATGCCCTTAAAGTCTGAGGCAATGAACACAACAAAAAAAATCTGTTTATTCTCTTGTGAAAAATAACTCTTTACACAGATGACTTATATGTTTTACATGGGAATAACTCCTCACTTTTAAGGAATTTTCCATTTAGTAGGGTGCTCATTAAAAACTCAGATTCCTAAAGCCCATGCCAAGCAAGCCCTACTGGATCTAAGTCTCTGAGCAGGTGCAACTTTTACAATGTTCCCAGATGTGTCCTGACATTTGACCATGGCTTCTCTACCCCTGGTTTACTGTTGGAGGTCAAGGTTCTACTCCTGGGGGCTGGGGTTCTTTTCCCCTCTTTCCTGACAGTTCTTAGAACTGGAGATTTTCTCCTCTGATGCAAACCTAATGGCCCAATTATACATGACTTTCTGAACCCCAAATCTTATTATTGCAAAGTACATTTTTGCTTCGAAAATTACTTCAAAGTGGCAGATAACCCAAACACTGACCAGTTTATCTGATTAAGATCTAAGCCTTCTGATTACATCACACCTGTCATTTTCCCTCTGCACTAGCAGCATCCAATTTGCTTCAAGGCACAGACCTGTGGGCTTGAATCTGCTCAAACCTAACAGCAGAGTTGCAGAAAATATACATGTATGTCATTATCTGGTGATTAATAACAGTAAGTGGATCAATATAATATTTTGTGGTAGTAAGTTATATGTAGTACCTACTGGATGTGGGAGAATTTTTCTTATAAATCAAAGCAATACTATTATTGTATTTTTGGAAAGTTTATAACAATGTAGAGGTTAATTAACAATTAGTGATCCTCATAGATTCCAGTTTACCAAGATATTATTTTATTCTCTTGACAATGGAGCTATAAAGCCCTCCAAATCAATAGAATAGAAACCCCAGAACTAGACCCACAAACATATGGCCAACTCATCTTTGACAAAGCAGGAAAGAACATCCAATGGAAAAAAGACAGTCTCTTTAACAAATGGTGCTGGGAGAACTGTACAGAAACATGCAGAAGGTTGAAACTAGACCACTTTCTCACACCATTCACAAAAAATAAACTCAAAATGGATAAAGGACCTGAATGTGAGACAGGAAACCATCAAAACCCTAGAGGAGAAAGCAGGAAAAGACCTCTCTGACCTCAGCCATAGCAATCTCTTACTTGACACATCCCCAAAGGCAAGGGAATTCAAAGCAAAAATGAACTATTGGGACCTTATGAAGATAAAAAGCTTCTGCACAGCAAAGGAAACAACCAACAAAACTAAAAGGCAACCAATGGAATGGGAAAAGATATTTGCAAATGACATATCGGACAAAGGGCTAGTATCCAAAATCTATAAAGAGCTCACCAAACTCCACACCCGAAAAACAAATAACCCAGTGAAGAAATGGGCAGAAAACATGAATAGACACTTCTCTAAAGAAGACATCCGGATGGCCAACAGGCACATGAAAAGATGTTCAACGTCGCTCCTTATCAGGGAAATACAAATCAAAACCACACTCAGATATCACCTCACGCCAGCCAGAGTGGCCAAAATGAACAAATCAGGAGACTATAGATGCTGGCGAGGATGTGGAGAAACGGGAACCCTCTTGCACTGTTGGTGGGAATGTAAACTGGTGCAGCCGCTCTGGAAAGCAGTGTGGAGGTTCCTCAGAAAATTAAAAATAGACCTACCCTATGACCCAGCAATAGCACTGCTAGGAATTTACCCAAGGGATACAGGAGTACTGATGCATAGGGGCACTTGTACCCCAATGTTTATAGCAGCACTCTCCACAATAGCCAAATTATGGAAAGAGCCTAAATGTCCATCAACTGATGAATGGATAAAGAAATTGTGGTTTATATACACAATGGAATACTACGTTGCAATGAGAAAAAATGAAATATGGCCTTTTGTAGCAACGTGGATGGAACTGGAGAGTGTGATGCTAAGTGAAATAAGCCATACAGAGAAAGACAGATACCATATGGTTTCACTCTTATGTGGATCCTGAGGAACGTAACAGAAACCCATGGGGGAGGGGAAGAAAAAAAAAAAAAGAGGTTA